>NW_028189260.1:0-30408 GCF_048542155.1 Nylanderia fulva
TTCCATAATGTACCTACATAATTTTAATTCGTCGAATTTCTATCATGTAAATAATTTTAATTTGACGAATTTATATTATGTACATAATTTTAATTCGTTGAACTTTTATTATTTACATAATTTTAATTCCCGCATTTCTATTATGTACACAATTTTTATTCGTAAATTTTTATTATGTTTATAATTTTAAATCCCAAATTTTTATTATGTACATAATTTTAATTCCCGAATTTCTATCATGTATATAATTTGGATTCCTAAATTTCTATACTGTACATAATTTTAATTCATTGAATTTTTAATTTCTATTATGTACATAATTTCAATTACCGAATTTCTATTATATAAATAATTCTAATTTGTCAAATTTCAATTATGTACATAATTTAAATTTGCCATATTTCTTTTATGTAAATAATTTTAATTCACCAAATTTCTATTATTTAAATAATTTTAATTTGCTCAATTTTTATCGCGTAGGAATACTGTTATAGCCCGAAAGGCTATAATTACAAGTTAACGGATATAAAATCCGCATGGAGATCGCTGATGCAGCAGCGGGCCGGAAACCGCGAAGACGCAAGCTAAGAGCTTCATCTTTCGAACAGCTCTTAGCTCAAAATCTAGCCGCGTATGCAAAAGCTATGCACCAATCGGGTGCCTGTCGCCAGGCACCCCTTCCAAATGAAATAACGAAAAACCGAGTTCACGTAAGAACTCGGGAGTGAACAGAGAGCGAGTTGAATTAGACCAACCTACCGAGACACATCAAGGATAACTCCCGACTCGAAATCAGACGAGTCGTTATTTAGCTAAAGTCAGAATAAATCTAGAGTCGCGTCAAACGAACGAAAAAGAGAAACGAAGTTACCAGAGGTTTTTTAAATAACCATACGCCGAGTCTTGTTAAGATTATATATACCAATATACATATATATATATAAATATATTGAATAAAGAAGTAATTCTACATTAAACAAGACTAAAATCTACGGAGAAACCCCCACGATTCAGAAGTCCACTTCCTAATCCGGCAACATCCCTTCTGTGTCTCACGCGAGGCACAACAATACTTTTTTAAAGTTGTCTCCGAGATAATTAAATTAATTATTTCGCGTCGGAATACTTTCTTGAAATTGTCTCCGGGACAAATTATATACATAATGAAAGTAAAGAATTAATTTTATATACAAAATAAAAATTCGACGAATTAAAATTATGCATATAGATATAAATTTGGCAAATTTCTAGACGGAGAAAATTTTCTCCTATTAAAAGAAATAAATATTGTAGGCCAACTAAACAAGCAAAATTACATAAGATCTAAAGATTATTAATAATTAAATTCTCATTCCATTAGAGAAACAATATATGTACAACGTAAACGTTTCGACTGCACTACAGTCTTCTTCAATACATAAAACTTAAATATTAAAATACAAAGTTAACGATTCTTCGCTGATAAACAATTTAATTCGCGTAAAATATCCACAGCATGATTAAATGTCGCAAAACTTGGAATCTCAGACCAATCGTCTTACTCATCCATTGTTCATCAGCGAAGAATCGTTAACTTTGTATTTTAATATTTGAGTTTTATGTATTGAAGAAGACTGTAGTGCAGTCGAAACGTTTACGTTGTATATTGTTTCTTTAATGGAATGAGAATTTAATTATTAATAAATCTTTAGATCTTATGTAATTTTGCTCGTTTAGTTGGCCTACAATATTTATTTTTTTTAATTTCGTTAATTTATACGAGCCTTTCATTAATTAATTTTCTCCTATTATTTTCTCCATAATAAAAAACATGTTAGAAAGAGAGAAATCGCAGAGATGTTTTTTATCAAAAAAGTTAATAATACAGTTAACCTACATAAAGACACAGAATTTAAACATCTATGACAAAATTATAAAGATCGTATAAATTCTATATACTCAGTTTTTGATGATCTATCATAACGATAAGATGCGGTTACTTTCTTTCAAAAGTTCTTCCAAAAGTTTTTTCAAATGTTTTTAAAAAATTCCGATAATTATATTGTTTAATAATGACAACAGTGTCAACTAACTGCGCTTTTATTAAAAAAGTATGTAAATTTTAATTCTTGCGTTTAACATCAAAATGTTTATCTTTATTAATTTTAATTAATTGTATCATTCTAGTTTTTACTTGAAAAGGACCAAAAACAGATGGTCGAAACGTTGTGGAAATAAAATAAAAATTTTCTTGGCTAGTTTGGGTCGAATTTAATATATCGTTCCCATTTTAAATATTACAGCGACGTTCTAAGTATTCAATTTGATTTTCTCCTATTGTTAGAATTTACCTTGAAAATTATGTAATTGTGGAATAATATGGTGTTGGAAGAATTTTATAAGTTTCTTTTAGATTAATATTTACCACAATAAAAAATATTAATATTTACATAGTAAAATTAATCGAGTATATTTTATATCTTATTATGGTAGATATTAATATTTTTATTGTGGTAAATATTAATCAAAAAAATTCTTATAAAATTCTTTCAATACTATATTGTCCCACGTTTACCATGATTTTCAGGGTAAATTTTAAAAGAAAATTCTCTCTGTGTATTATATACATAATTTTCATTCGCTGAATTTCTATTATGTACATAATTTTATTTTTAAATTTTCATTGTATACATAATATTAATTTTTGAATTTTTATTATGTTTTAAATTTTGATTAGTCAAGTTTTTATTATGTACAATACATAAGTATTCTTGAATTTCTATTATGTTATAATTTCAATTCGCCGAATTTCTATTATGTACATAAATTCAATTGGCCAAATTTCTATTAGGTACAATTTCAGTTATTTACATAATAGAAATACGGCAAATTAAAATTATATGCAAATAGAAATTCAAAAATTAAAATTATGTACATAGTAAAAAATAAAAAATTAAAATTATTTACATAAAAGAAATACGGCAAATAAAAATTATGTTCGTAATAGAAATTAGGCGAATTAAAATTATGTACACTCGCGGAGAAAAAATTTGTCTAGCGCACGCAAAGCGCGCGCTTGTGTTATCTAGTATATATTTTATGTAATGAAAAATTAAATAATAATAAAATATATAAACATTTCATACTTGCATTTTGCATTGCGCTAATTATTTTAATTTTCTTACAATCGTTATTTTGTTCATCAAAATTGATGTATACTTCCAGTTTATAGTACCAGAGAGAAAGATGAGAGCGGCCAGGCCGGCGTTTTGGCTGTTACCGTTTTTACGGGACTGCTTGAAGCGCCCCTCGCACCCGTTTTTAATATCGGAACTAACTGCACACCCATTTTCTGGCAGGGTCGATAAAGTTTGTATTTGGTGCGAGTCCGTGCTACGCCCATAATTTTCGTGTTAACACAGTATCACGTATTCATTCTGTATATGTGCGATCTTTTCTCTTTATTTATATATATATATATATATATATATGTATTTATATAATTTGTATAAAAACTAAAATATAATTATTAAAATATATATATATATATGTATATGTGTAATGAAATATATAAATCTTATTTTAATTAAAATAAAAAGAACGATTAATTGTTCGACCACCTGGATTTTGGAATGTAATTTTTAATATATATTATATTATATTTAATATTTATCGCCGCTTCTATTAATATGAAGTGCAATGTCAACGTGCAATAATGTACAATTATTTAAAGTTTCCATGCCTAATGTATCATGCCGGTATAAAAGAACGTCAAGTAGCATGCGTAGCCGAGCAACTAAGATGACGAGCTGAAATCGTGGACATTTCAAGTTCAAACCCCTGCCTTTTTCAGATTTTTTTTTCACTTTTTTCAAATAAGTTATTATGTGTATAAATGTGTAATAATCAATATATCATTATTTGATAATTTTTTTTGTAATGGAACAAAATAAATTATTTTTTAATTCTGCAAGGAATTTAATTATTAATGCAAACGCCCACACACATAATTTAGATATTCAATTTTTTTTAGTTCAAATGTTTCTTGCAATCTGTATACGACAATCAGTCCACTCGCTGTGCCACAGATTGCATCGCATAATACGCTCAGAGTTATAATACAATAGAGATCGCTTTACGCTGTTTTTCCTTGAAATAAATAAATTTTACGTGTTGTGTACGCGTGTTTAGTATATTTGTTTCTTTCATATTAATTTTAACTATAATTAGTTTTTTAATTAAGATTATTTTAGTGTTAGTTGTTTATTTGTTAGTGTCCTGTTTTCTTTAATTTCGCATTTTTTAATTTTCTTTTTTTTTTGGTGTTGGTGCTAATTATTATTTTTATTTTACAATGTCGAGTAAACACCGGTTTTACGATAAATGTGTGTATTTAAATTGCACAAATATTAGGACAAAAGATGGAAAACGTTTATTTCGATTTCCATTACAAACGGGTGCGAGACATGATTTATGGTTACGCAATAGTGGTGAGTTTATAAAATTGATTTACTTATTTATATCAATATATAATATATATTGATATGATATATGAAACAAATATATATATATATTCTTTGTTTTTTTTAATAAAATATGTTAGATATTATGTATGTTTACGTATGGATTACGTTGAAGTGTTTCTTTGCCGCGTTTTTCTGATCTCGCCGAACGGTTCGCGAATCCTGTGCGAATAAAAAACGATGCGCGTGTGTGTGTGCGTGCGATTGTGATGATCAGTTTCAGTTCGTCTTCAACGCTTGACGAGAGAAGAGGTCCCGAACTGCTATAAGTTTATAAAAACATATTTTTGTATAACACATTAGAACGATTTTATATTATTTTTTTTGTCTAGAAAACGTTATATTAATAACCGTTATGAAAACGATCTCGACGACGGCGACGATGCCGGTGACGACCGTCGTCGAGATCGTTTTCATAACGGTTATTAATATAACGTTTTCTAGACAAAAAAAATAATATAAAATCGTTCTAATGTGTTATACAAAAATATGTTTTTATAAACTTACAGCAGTTCGGGACCTCTTCTCTCGTCAAGCGTTGAAGACGAACTGAAACTGATCATCACAATCGCACGCACACACACACGCGCATCGTTTTTTATTCGCACAGGATTCGCGAACCGTTCGGCGAGATCAGAAAAACGCGGCAAAGAAACACTTCAACGTAATCCATACGTAAACATACATAATATCTGACATATTTTATTAAAAAAAACAAAGAATATATATATATATATTTGTTTCATATATCATATCAATATATATTATATATTGATATAAATAAGTAAATAAATTTTATAAACTCACCACTATTGCGTAACCATAAATCATGTCTCGCACCCGTTTGTAATGGAAATCGAAATAAACGTTTTCCATCTTTTGTCCTAATATTTGTGCAATTTAAATACACACATTTATCGTAAAACCGGTGTTTACTCGACATTGTAAAATAAAAATAATAATTAGCACCAACACCAAAAAAAAAAGAAAATTAAAAAATGCGAAATTAAAGAAAACAGGACACTAACAAATAAACAACTAACACTAAAATAATCTTAATTAAAAAACTAATTATAGTTAAAATTAATATGAAAGAAACAAATATACTAAACACGCGTACACAACACGTAAAATTTATTTATTTCAAGGAAAAACAGCGTAAAGCGATCTCTATCGTATTATAACTCTGAGCGTATTATGCGATGCAATCTGTGGCACAGCGAGTGAACTGATTGTCGTATACAGATTGCAAGAAACATTTGAACTAAAAAAAATTGAATATCTAAATTATGTGTGTGGGCGTTTGCATTAATAATTAAATTCCTTGCAGAATTAAAAAATAATTTATTTTGTTCCATTACAAAAAAAATTATCAAATAATGATATATTGATTATTACACATTTATACACATAATAACTTATTTGAAAAAAGTGAAAAAAAAATCTGAAAAAGGCAGGGGTTTGAACTTGAAATGTCCACGATTTCAGCTCGTCATCTTAGTTGCTCGGCTACGCATGCTACTTGACGTTTTTTTATACCGGCATGATACATTAGGCATGGAAACTTTAAATAATTGTACATTATTGCACGTTGACATTGCACTTCATATTAATAGAAGCGGCGATAAATATTAAATATAATATAATATATATTAAAAATTACATTCCAAAATCCAGGTGGTCGAACAATTAATCGTTCTTTTTATTTTAATTAAAATAAGATTTATATATTTCATTACACATATACATATATATATATATATTTTAATAATTATATTTTAGTTTTTATACAAATTATATAAATACATATATATATATATATATATATATATATATATAAATAAAGAGAAAAGATCGCACATATACAGAATGAATACGTGATACTGTGTTAACACGAAAATTATGGGCGTAGCA
Organism: Nylanderia fulva; assembly: GCF_048542155.1. Taxonomy (NCBI): domain Eukaryota; kingdom Metazoa; phylum Arthropoda; class Insecta; order Hymenoptera; family Formicidae; genus Nylanderia; species Nylanderia fulva. The sequence goes on from NW_028189260.1 coordinate 6,417, forward strand.
CGGACTCGCACCAAATACAAACTTTATCGACCCTGCCAGAAAATGGGTGTGCAGTTAGTTCCGATATTAAAAACGGGTGCGAGGGGCGCTTCAAGCAGTCCCGTAAAAACGGTAACAGCCAAAACGCCGGCCTGGCCGCTCTCATCTTTCTCTCTGATAGTACCTGTGGCGACAAAAGTAAGCCACGAGAGCGCACAGTCGTGAGGGCACTGCTCGGACAAGTACTACCGAGCGTCGCCGCTAGTAGCCGCAGCGCGGGAGCGTTACCAGCAGTCAAAATACTCTCGCGCGGGAATATAAAGAGGTCCTCCTGCCAGTGTTACAAGACGTAGGGAAATTTCTGTATTGGTAAGGAAACTATATACATTTTGTATTAAATATGTAGAGTTTTGAAGTTGTATAAAAAATACTCTTTCTTGTGAATTTTATTCAAAATCTTTTCTAGCGAAGTTAGAAAACAAGAGTTTACATCTTCTAGAGGAGGATAATCTTTTAGGTTTTTGTTAAGGTTTATTTTGCATTTTTATTACTTATTGGCAATGAAAACATTTGTATATGCGCTTCTAGCAGATAGAAAACGTTTCTAATTGTCACTTCAGTAACTTGATTAAATAAAACTCTAAGTGCATTGAAAGATATGTCCAATTTTTAGCTTTGTAGTCACTAACATGCTTTATCGAGTATATTTAATAAACATTTCTTCTTGCGGGGAAATACTTCATCCATTAATTGTATTAAGCTAGAAGCACAGACTTTTGCATAAAGCATAAGGGAATAAACCAATCAGAATTCTCTATTTTTAACCTCACTCCTTATTCTTGGCATAGCGCACAGCGCATGAAACATAAGGGGTCAAAAAATTCGTAAAGATGAATGAATTTCTTATGCCATATGCCATGGCTTATGCAAATGGACACAACCTTTTTCTCGTTTCACTTCAACAGTTCGATATGCACATAACCTTTTTAGCTGTTTCTTGCTTGAATAATTTTATTTAAAATATTATTGTAGGATATTGTTTTTATTAATTTTTAAATGTGACACTTTTAAATGTGTAATAATTTAGATTGTTACTTGATAAATAATTTTTATTAGGTCACGGTTATATAGAAGTTTTTATTAATAAAGTCTTGGTGCGTTCCCGAAAAAGTTCAAAGTAAATTTGATTTGAGCACGCAACAGCTTTGTGTTGATACCGAAAAGATATATTCAATGTGCCATATACTGATTCTCTGCCACAATCATTGGATAAAATAGATAGTCAAAAGCAAAAATTAGGAGTCATTGGAATAAGTGTGTCGTTAATTACTTTGGAACAAGTCTTTTTGTGCGCGACGGAAAGATGGATAGGACGTGGTCGGAAGCGAGACTGAAAAATAGACACAACACTCGACACACGCGTAACGTTCACAAAAAGAATATATTTATATAAACTTTTAACAAAAATTACAATTAATATACCGCACCGAATTTGCCGAAAGATAGCCGAGTCGAATGTATTAGAAATGAATGCAATAAACGAGAGAAAAGCCGGGTCGAAAATAAATTACTGACTGTTCCGCAAGCAACGGTAATTAGACGAGAAAACCGAAAAAGACAAGCGATCTTTTTCGGAAAGTAGAAGCACACTCTATTCGCGACGAGCAATCGGAAAGAGACCCGCGGTCGCGAGAGAGGAGGCTTATATAGGCCTTGTAATTCTAGAATATTCGAGTACATTTGCTGTCGTTCTATTGTGATATTAAGGGCGAAGGAACGTTTACTGTAATTATTTACTTGTTTTTCTCTCCTCTCGCGCGACAGCGGTGTTTACAATTTAGACTGTTTTAAGCGCTTATTTTCGAAGGCGCGGAGTATCCGTATACTCTCGCGGCCGAGCGCTATTTTAAATATAATTTAAAATAAGTGTTTGAGATGTTAAGTAAAACTTTTGTAAATTCTAGAATTTTCCATCCGCGTCAATAACAAAAGTCACGGTCGTTTTGTATGTTTGTCACGGTAAAAAACCTGTCATAAATTAAACTTGTCATCTAAAAAACATTCTTTACACACAAACAATTAGCAGTTTCGCAACCGTTTTACCGGATACTGTTCGCGGTACAAGCATGCGCAAAATTGCCACGCGGCCTCGATCACCAATTAGAAATAGCGAGCGGCCGCGCGCGCATGGCAAAACGCGAGGTCGTTGCGCATCTTAAAAAAGCGGCCAATAATGAGCTGTGCCCTCGAGTCACCTCGAGCACAATTCAAATTGCTCGCAATAATTGGCGCTTTCCGAAAAAGTGGGTTTTCTTCGGAAACCCATAAGAGAGAGCTCGCGCCCGAAATCGGGGCTTTATCGCTTTTCCGTCGTGAAAACATATCGCAAACCGCTTATCAGATACACCGCAAAAATTCGTTGACGACCGCCGCTATTCCGCACTTTGATTTTGATTCCGATTTCACTGTAAAATAATTAAAGTTTTGTAATAAGTTTGTTATAGTATTTTGTCAATACGTGTGCGATATTATTAAAGTCCTTGTTTTACAAAAAAGGTGACTCATCCTTTCGTGCAGCGCGATCCTTTGCTCAAGCAGCGCGTTCGTGAACATATTTTTGGTCCTTCGAGCCGGATACATCGTGCCGGCATCCGCAAGTTTGTGAACGTGTCTCTTGGTGCGGTCAGTGAGCTCGTAGTTCGACATGGATGTGAACACCTTGATCGATTGCCAACGTGAGGTCCAAGTCCGTATTTCACGCTCCGTGGAATACTTGAAGAAGCTGGGCACGACCAACATCACCGCCAGTGCCGTATCCACACGCATCAGGATCCTAGATCAGCTGTGGACGAAATTTGAGGCCCAGCATGATCTCATTCGCGCGGCCCTGAAAGAGAAGTTTAGTGACAGCGAATACTTCAAGTCGGAGTTGCATGGAGATACTGAAAATCTTTACGTGGCACAACGCAGTATCCTGGATGGCTACGCTGAACATTTCCGGAAGCCAAACGTATCTCCATCCGTCGACGTCGCATCAAGGTCGTCGCTGCCGCGCATCAAGTTGCCGCCGTTTTCTGGCGCCTACGCTGATTGGCCGTCATTTCGTGATCTCTTCCTGTCCGTTGTGAGCAGCAATTCCATCTCAAACATCGAGCGTCTTCACCACCTCCGCTCGTGTTTGACAGGTCAGGCTGAAAAATTGATAAGATCACTACCTGTCACAAGTGACAATTACGATCGCGCTTGGGCAATCTTGAACAAGCATTACGACAACAAAAGAGAATTAATCCGCTCCAACTTTGCCACGTTTACCGCCGTGCCAAAGATGAAGGGAGATACCGCCGAGGAGCTGAGCCGCATCCACAACGCTGTCACCGCCGCCATCAATGCACAGGAGAGTATTGGACGTCCTATCAACTCGCACGGGATGGACCTGTTCAATCACCTGGTCATCGAATTGTTCGACGCCCGCACTCGTCTCGAATGGGAGTCAGCCACGTCAGACTCCACCGAACCACCACAGAACGAGGCACTTCTCGACTTTATTAGTCGACGGGTATTGACCCTCAACGCTGCACGACCGAGGAGTGTCACAAAAGGACCTGGAGAGGCATCGCGATTCGCCAAAGCGCACGTCACCAGACATCAAGGCACAGATTCGCCTCATTGTGCACTGTGTCGTGAAAAACATACACTGATGACCTGCAAGGAGTTCAAGGCCAAGACCGCGGTCGAACGGAAAACATTCGTGGAGACCAACCGACTGTGCTTCAACTGCCTGGGCAATCACTTCTTGTCACGGTGTCAATCGAAGAAGAATTGCCTCACTTGCAACGCACGACACCACACCATGCTGCACGGGGCATCCACATCATCACCGTCCGCTGAGGCCACTTCACTTGCCACCACACTGGCCACCTCACAGCAATGTGAGAGTCACAAGGCCGTCCTTCTTGCAACTGCCCGCGTCAAGGTCGCGGACCGCTACTGATCACCACACGAGGTTCGAGTCTTGATCGACCAGTGCTCCGAGGTGTCCATCATCTCTGAAGCGCTGGCTCAACGCCTTCGTCTTCCTCGAGCTTCAACGAATCTGTCCATCTTTGGCATCGGAGGGACTCGCTCTGGATCGGCTCGTGGCAAGGTCACCCTGGACATCACATCCGACGTGACCAACACCGAGCTTCGCGTGGTCGCCTTTGTGTTGCCTCGCATCTCACTACAACAAGGCACCGCTCAACGCGAGAATTGCAGCTGGCCTCACATCCAAGGACTCCGGTTGGCCGACCCGCGGTACCTGGATGACGACCCTGCGGAGCTACTTCTTGGTGCAGAGGTCTACTCGTTAATTCTTGAGGAAGGCCTTTGCAAGGGCGACTCACGCATGCCGATCGCCCAGCAGACCAGCTTGGGATGGATCCTGTCCGGAGGCTACGACTCAGCAGTCACCGACGGACATCGCCGCACGTTTCAGTGCACCGCCGACAACGACCTTGCTGACCTGGTGCGACGATTCTGGGAGCAGGAACGCGAGCCAGCAGCTGGGATCGTGCTCACCGCCGACGAAGCCAGATGCGAGGACCTCTATGTGCGCACAGTCACACGCACATCCAGTGGAAGATACGTGGTAAGGCTGCCATTTGCCTCACCGCCGACATCACTCAGCGAGACTCGTCGACCTGCAGAGCGCCTCCTGGAAGCGATGGAGCGGAAGGGAGCCCGTGATGCTCGGTTCGGTGATCTCTATCGAGACTTCATGGATGAATACGAAAACCTGCAACACATGGAGAAGGTTAGTACGTTTACGACAGGTTCTGGTCCCAGGTGCTACTTACCGCATCACGGGGTCCTCAAGGAGTCGAGCACGACCACGAAGCTCAGGGTTGTGTTCAACGGCTCCCAACGCACACGGTCCGGAGAGTCGCTGAACTCGCACCTCCTCACTGGAGCTAACCTCTTGCCAGCACTCGCTGACGTCTTACTCCGTTGGCGTTGGCATCGGTACGTTTTCGTCACGGACATCGAGAAAATGTACCGACAAATTCTTGTTCATCCGGAGGATTGTCGCCTGCAAACCATCCTGTGGCGCCACAACAGCTCAGACAACATCTGCGAGTACGAGTTGAAGACCGTGACCTACGGACTGGCGTGCGCACCCTTCCTCGCCATCAGGACGCTTCACCAACTTGCTGCAGACGAAGAGGCACGATATCCACGCGGAGTCAGGGCGCTGCGACAAGACTGTTACGTCGACGACGTGGTCACCGGTGCTGACAGCCTGGCGGATGCCATCAAACTCCAACAGGAACTACAGAGTCTCTGCATGGCGGGCGGGTTTCCTTTGCGAAAGTGGGCTGCCAACAACCAGCAGGTGCTCACCGGAATTCCGCCGGAACATCGGCTTCAACGCGGACCGCGCTCGTGGGAAGGAGAGAGCCACGCCACCCTGGGTCTTCGATGGCATCCTCAAGGGGATTGGTTCTCCTTCACCATACGTCCGCGTTCAACCACCGACCTCACGAAGAGACGAGTCTTGGCCGAGACAGCTCGACTATTCGATCCGATGGGCTGGCTAGCGCCTGTCGTCATCCGAGCCAAAATTCTGATCCAGTCTACGTGGCTTCAACGGCTGGATTGGGACTCTCCGCTGCCTGATCAGGACGCACACCGCTGGAGACAACTGCTGAATCAACTTCCGTTGCTGGATCACATCCGTGTGGATCGTTGGCTCAGCACCGGAGATGACCAGTCGCAACTGCAGCTCCATGGGTTTGCCGATGCATCGGAGCGAGGATACGCCGCCGTCGTATACATCCGCAACGCTGCAACAGAGAAGACATCAATTAATCTGCTGATGGCAAAATCGAAGGTCGCACCAGTCAAGCAGGTGTCGTTACCTCGATTGGAGCTTTGTGCCGCCGCATTACTCACCACGCTCATGTTGCATGTACGCACTACCCTCGGCTTGGCTGCTACGCCGGTGCACCTGTGGTCCGACTCCAAGGTCACTCTTCACTGGATTCGCGGACACTGCACCCGCTGGAAGACCTTTGTTGCCAACCGAGTGTCGCAGATCCAGACCCTGCTTCCAGACGCTCATTGGAGACACGTCGCCGGACGAGAAAACCCTGCAGATTGTGCATCACGTGGTGTTACACCTGAGGACTTACGCAATCATAAACTGTGGTGGACAGGACCTACCTGGCTGTCAGGAGACGAGGCTGCCTGGCCTGGTGCAGACATCGACGTCCCAGAGGATGACCTCCCTGAGCAACGAGTCACCAGCCTGGTAGTCAAGGCGCCAGTCATTACCGAACCGGACCTTCTTCTGCGGTTCCCGACGCTGCAACGGCTGCTGCGAGTCACTGCGTGGTGTCGTCGATGGCTCAACCCGGTGAGACGTGACGCCAGACCTGGCTGTCCATTGCAGCCTGACGAGCTGGACTCCGCGCTGTTTCGATGGCTGCGAGTGGTGCAGGCGCTCCATTTTCCGACGGACGTAGCCGCGGCCTCTGCTGGACGCACTACTCCACCGCGAAGCCACCTGGTAAAGTTGAGTCCGTTCCTCGACGATCAAGGCGTACTGCGCGTCGGAGGACGTCTCAAAAACTCTCAACTTCCGCTCGACGAGAAACATCCGATGATCATCCCGGCGGCATCCTGGCTGACTCGGCTGGTGATCGATTCCTGCCATCGACGAACACTGCACGGGGGTGTGCAGCTGACACTCGGCCTGCTCCGCCTGCGCTTCTGGGTGCCTCGAGGAAGAACCGCCGTCAAGCAGCAGCTACATCGATGCGTTACCTGCACTCGATGGCGTGCTGCCACGCCACAGCCTCAGATGGGTAACCTTCCTCGGGACCGAGTAACGCCAACCCGACCGTTCCTCAGCACCGGCGTGGATTACGCAGGACCCATCCTCCTTCGGACCAGCAAGGGACGTGGACACCGTGCGCATAAAGGGTACATCGCAGTCTTCATCTGTTTCTGGTCGAAGGCCACTCACTTGGAGGTCGTCTCCGACTACACCTCCGAGGCTTTCATCGCCGCTCTGCACCGCTTCGTCTCCCGCAGGGGCCTCTGTGCTGAGATCTACAGCGACTGCGGCACGACATTCATCGGGGCAGATCGTACGCTGCGAGGTCTCTTTGATGCAGCGACAGCCGAAGGTCATCGTATCGTCCTTGCCGCCACCGCTCAAGGAATCCGCTGGCACTTCAACCCGCCAGCGGCCCCGCACTTTGGTGGTCTTTGGGAGGCTGCAGTGAAGTCGACCAAGTTCCACCTCCGTCGGGTGATCGGCGAGACCACCCTCACGTTCGAGGAGCTGAGCACACTCCTCGCCCAGATCGAAGCTTGTCTTAATTCTCGTCCATTGCAGGCACTCTCAGATGACCCAGAGGACGTCTCTGCGTTGACCCCCGGTCACTTCCTCGTCGGGGCGCCGCTACTTGCTGTGCCGGAACCGTCATTGACAGGGCAGACGGTATCCACCTTGTCACGCTGGCGTCATTTGCAGCAGATGAGGGATCACTTCTGGCAGCGATGGTCATCCGAATATTTGCACGGACTAGCCTCACGCACCAAATGGCTCAAGGGAGAAGCTGCACCCCACGTCGGTGACCTCTGTCTCGTGCGCTCCGAGCTCACCCCACCGAGCCGATGGCCACTGGCTCGCATATCGCGACTTCACCCCGGGGACGATGGGATTGTACGCGTGGTGTCAATCCGAACGGCCACGTCCGAGCTTGTGCGCCCACTCGTCAAGCTTGTTTTCCTCCCGGGCGTGAACGACGCACCTACACCGCACACTGACACTTCGTAACGTCACACAATCATCACTTCATGCATCATAGCATCTGTCGCACGTCACTCATCTCATCCACCACCGCACAAAAAGAAAAAAAAATTATTTCGTTATCACCGCTCACTGCATTACACACTCGCCGTTCACATCAACCACGCGTTGTCACCGGATCAGCTGATTATTTCACACCACGCGTTTACCACGTGCTCTCATCGGCTCAGCTGATCGATTCACACCACGCGATCACCACGTGTATTTCGCCGCGCCGGCGCGCCCGCCCCACCATCGATCGCTATCGGAATGCGATCCGCGCCGGAACCACCACCAATCTTTGTCACGTTGCGACAAGGCGGGCGGGAATGTTTGAGATGTTAAGTAAAACTTCTGTAAATTCTAGAATTTTCCATCCGCGTCAATAACAAAAGTCACGGTCGTTTTGTATGTTTGTCACGGTAAAAAACCTGTCATAAATTAAACTTGTCATCTAAAAAACATTCTTTACACACAAACAATTAGCAGTTTCGCAACCGTTTTACCGGATACTTTTCGCGGTACAAGCATGCGCAAAATTGCCACGCGGCCTCGATCACCAATTAGAAATAGCGAGCGGCCGCGCGCGCATGGCAAAACGCGAGGTCGTTGCGCATCTTAAAAAAGCGGCCAATAATGAGCTGTGCCCTCGAGTCACCTCGAGCACAATTCAAATTGCTCGCAATAATTGGCGCTTTCCGAAAAAGTGGGTTTTCTTCGGAAACCCATAAGAGAGAGCTCGCGCCCGAAATCGGGGCTTTATCGCTTTTCCGTCGTGAAAACATATCGCAAACCGCTTATCAGATACACCGCAAAAATTCGTTGACGACCGCCGCTATTCCGCACTTTGATTTTGATTCCGATTTCACTGTAAAATAATTAAAGTTTTGTAATAAGTTTGTTATAGTATTTTGTCAATACGTGTGTGATATTATTAAAGTCCTTGTTTTACAAAAAAGTGACTCATCCTTTCGTGCAGCGCGATCCTTTGCTCAAGCAGCGCGTTCGTGAACAATAAGCATGTGAGACCACGATATTAATTAATAAATTATATGCATGCTGCATGAGGCATGATCGAGATGCATGAATATTTTAACGCTTTCTTGTCCGCGGGTTCTTACCGTTCGAATCTCGAACATTCCGCCCGCCTTGCAGTAATATACCTGCAATCGTGTTCTCAGCGCGAGAGTGGGGCACGAGCCTATTCACGCGCTCGTGCGTGACGGACACGTGGAGCGCACGTGCTCCGATTAATTTAGAGAACGGAATGCTGAATCGATCAGCTGTTTATACTGGGAGTCAGTATAGACGCGTATAGGTTAAGCGTCGCGTAGACCGTATGCTGGCGATGTGCAAGTGACTGTGAGTGTGAAGTACAATTGTGAGGAGAATAATGAAAATTTAGTGAAAAAAAATAAATGAATGTGAATATGGAATAGAGAAAAGTGTAAATTTTTTAAACTAATCGCGGACGACGCGTGATTGCGATTCGAGTGAGTCTTCGGTGCCGTCGGTCAGAAAGATTAACTTGTTTACGGGACGCGTCAAATTTGTGGTCGAGGTGCGGACGTCGACTACGCGAACGTTACCGTCGGAACCTGGATGCAGTTGTGTAATGCGCGCAAGCGGCCACCGTGTTGGTGGTGTTATTTCGTTTCGCACGAGGCAGATTCGACCGACGCGAGCCTCCTGATTAATTCGGGACCATTTCGGCCGATGGGCCAGCGTGTGTAAGTATTCGCTGACCCACCGAGACCAGAAATGGTCCTTCATGTTTTGCAGGAGCTGCCACCGTGAGAGACGTGCCGACGGCTCTCGTTCGAGCGACGGTTCGGGGATCGCCGAGAGAGCGGAGCCGACCAGGAAGTGACCAGGTGTGAGTGCGGCTACATCCTCCGGATCGTCAGACAACGGCTGCAGCGGTCTGGAATTGAGGCAGGCCTCAATTTGGGCTAGGAGAGTAGTCATCTCCTCGTAGGTGAGGGTGGCGTCACCGATGACTCGCCGAAGGTGGTACTTCATCGCTTTCACGGCAGCTTCCCATAAACCGCCGAAGTTAGGTGCAGCCGGCGGGTTGAACCGCCACCGGATTCTTTCCTGGGCGGCGAAGGTTGCGATGCGATGTCCGTCGGCACTGGCGGCGGAGAATAGTTGCCTAAGCTGCTTATCGGCACCCACGAAGTTGGTGCCGCAGTCGCTATATAGCGAGTGGCAGACTCCTCGCCTGGCGACGAACCGACGCAAGGCGGCAAGGAAGGCGTCAGCGGTGTAGTCCGAGGCGGCGTCGAGGTGGACTGCTCGGGAAGCTAAACAAATAAAGACAACAATAAAACCTTTTGTCGCCTTGAGTCCGCGGCCCCCTGCAGTTCGCATCCAAATCGGTCCAGCGTAGTCTACGCCGGTATGCAGAAACGGCCGGCCTGGAGTAACTCGTGGTGCCGGGAGGTCCCCCATCAGTGGCTGAGGGATGGCAGCTCGCCATCTGGTGCACCTTAGACACCGGCTGATGCGGCTCTTCACTAGAGCGCGACCTCGAGGGACCCAATACTCCTGGCGAAGAAAGCACAAGGTCAACTGGGTGCCGCCGTGCAGCGTCCGCTTGTGTCGTCGATGATGAGGCAAGTAAAATTAGATCTGCTTGGGAGTATGGTTGGATGCGTGGCATCATACTGTAGAGCAGCGTGTTTAAGGCGCCCGCCGACGCGTAGGAGTCCCTCACTGTCCAGAAAAGGACTTAGCTTCAGTAGGGAGCTTCGAGTCGGCAGCGGCTTTCCATTCTTTAGGTGTCTCAGTTCTTCTTTGTATGTTTCAGCCTGGATGATTTTTAACCAGGAGATCCGGGAGTCCTCGATCTCGTCGGCGCTGATCAAGCCGGGCTGGCCATGCTCGAGGTGGTCCTGACGATGGATCCGCAGCCAGCGACGGCACCACGCAGTGATCCGGAGCAGGCGTTGTAGCGACGAGTATCTAAGAAGCATCTCCGGCTCAGTCCTTTGTTCGGCGATGGCGGCGACGTGGGCGCGGACGCGCCTCTCTGGGAGGTCATCCTCTGGTGGCTCCTCGCTGTTGATCGTCCACGGTTGGCTCTCGGAGGACAGCCACGACGGACCTTGCCACCATAGTGAATGGTCCACAAGCTCGCTGGGGTAGAGTCCTCGTGACGCGCAGTCCGCGGGATTCTCTCGGCCGGGGACGTGGTGCCAGTGGGCGTCCGGAGTCAGCGTCTGGATCTCACTCACCCGATTAGCGACGTAAGTGACCCAGGACGAAGGGTGGACCCGGATCCAGCCGAGAGTCACGGTGGAATCCGACCACAGATGGAGAGGCGCCTTTTCTGCGCCAATAAGAGGCACGACGTGGGCGACCAATCGAGCTAGAAGAGTGGCGGCAGCAACCAACCCCGGGGTAAGGAATCTTTTTAAAAAGGACTCCTTGGTCTTCGCGAAAAATCATTTCCCAAACTCCTTTTGTGTTTTTTTCGGGGGTAGATGACTGGGGTAGGCCGTTCGGGGTATGGGAAAACCGGAACCTTTTGGGGGAGTCACGGGCCCCAAAAAACGGGGCCGACTTTTCTCCAAGCCGCTTCCTCCGGAAATCCCCCTTTTTTTTTCCTGTTGGCAAACCGTCCCAGTCGAGACCTGACCTCCCGGGTTTTTTTGCCAGCACACTTGGGGAGACAGCCACCCAAGGGGATCGAAAATTTGGCCGTCAAAGAAAGGACGCCTTTTTTTGGTACCGTGAGAGAGTGATCCGGGGGGGTGCAAGGCAAAGGGGTGTCGCAGGGTTGCCACGGGGCCCGGATGGAAACCTCCCGGGCCCCCTCTCCTCTTGTTGGGGGCGCGCCCGGGTTTTCCAGGGCTCAGAGGTAGGAGGTTTTTGTAGCCATTTTTTAGTGTGAACCCCCCCGTCATATATTTGTACTGCCCCCATAGATTCTGTTCCTTGTTTCTGGCCCCGGGAAGGGTACCCTTAGATTCGCTCCGCAATGGGGCGCCTTTCAAAAAGGGTGTTTTTGCCCGGGCGAGTTGGGTGGGGACGGATCCAGATACGGGGCGCGAGCCCGAAAGTGCCGTGCCCAGAACTCCGGACTCTTTTTTTAGAGTGCCCTTCCACAGGATTCGCTGCGGTTTGATCGTCCGGATGCACTAATCGCCGATCATTTTTCATTGGCAGCAAAGACGATCTGGGCGTGCCAAGCAGCGGGTGCACCAGCGCGGGAACAATTCGTCCGTCAAAGATTTGGGTTGAGAACCCCGTTGGCAAGAGCTCGGCCTTTGAACCACCCTCAGCTTGTGGAGTTTTTCCCGGGACGCGGGACCCCGTGATGGGGCGGGTAAAATCCCCTTTTGGGCTCCCCTGGCGGGGGTGCAAGCTCATAGCGCATTCCCTTTTTTTTGGGCATGAATTTGTACTTCCAAAAGTGGGCATTTTTCCCTTAACCTTTCTCCGTTGTTGGGGCCGACGGGGCGCGAGAGTCCCAGACAGTCCGGGAAGGCTCGAGTTGGAGCCGCACTTGTCCTGCCGTGGGGGAGCGCGGTATACGGCGGGGGCTCCTCGCCCGTTCCCCTTTGGTGGGGGTCGGGGGGGGCCTGGATTCCTTTCCCCCCCAAAACCCCCGCCCCAAAACAGGTGAGCCCTTCTCGATCGGCGGGGAAAGCGGAGATTTTGGCGGGGCCCGTCAGCTAAGGACCGAGAAACCACCCCCAACGGGTTTGTTACTACGGGATCCTTAGGACCTCCTTTTTGTGGGCCGAGGTGATGGCCCAATACGTGGCCCCAGTAGGTGTCACGGGGGGCCGAGGACAAATTTTGGTCGGGACTCCATCCTCCGAGGGGCCCGGTTGTCTTTCTGCTGCGGATCCTCCGGAAAAAAACGCAAATTAGGCACACCCCAAACTTGACAAAGGGGGCGATTTCCCCCCTGCGCGACTCAGGGTAAGCCCCACCCTTCCCCCCTTTTCCTCCGGTCCCCTTTTTTTTCCATCCGACACTAAGGGGTGTCTTTAGGGGGTCTAACGCTCCTAATCGCTCCGAAAAATGGGGATTCGGGGCCCCCGGGCGTCAAGCGCGAGCGGACTTTTCCGCTTCCGTGGATCGAGGGCGCGGCCCAGCGTACAGCGCACCGTTCGGAAAGGTCGCGCCTTGACCACGTGAACTGTGGCGGCCTCGGTTCCCGGAAACTCGTAACGAGGGGAGTCACTGCCGCCCTGTAATCTTCTTAAACATGGAAATTAGCCCGGGGCCCAAAGGGAGTTTTTTAAAGCTTATCTCACGGGCAGTCTACGCGCACGCCCTCTTATCCTTTTTCGCCCCAGAAATAAAAAGTGGCCCCCGGCAATGGGCACCGGGGTTTTGGACTTCTCTTTTTGGGTTTGGCCTTTTACGTGGGGGTCCCCCTTATTTGCTTTGGGGGCGTCGCGTTCCGGCCAACGGCCCCCAAAAGTATGGGCCGGTTTTATGAAGGGGCCCAAGGGGCGTACTTTTGGGGGATCGTGGGTCATTAAACACTCCCCTTCTCGCCTAGAGCGGTGTCGAGGGGCTCTACGACAGGGGGAGAAGAATCCCCTGGTCTATCGGCGGTTTTTTCTTCGGGGCTGAATTTTTTTTTCCATGGAAAACTTCCTAATTCCGGGGATTGCTTTTTTCTTGGTCAAAATAAAAAATTATTAGATAATTTTCATCGCAAATTTTTTTCTCGTAATAATCGCTTAGGTTTTCCGGGATTTATGTTTCTTTTGTGGGGCGGGTTTGAATCCAGATCGGGGGTCACCCTTACACAAATTTTTTTAATATTAAATTTTTCCCCGTTTTGCTGCCCGATTCCGCCCATGAGGTTGGAACAATCCCGGAAAAACCAACCTGTATTTCCCGGGGAAAGGAGGCGGTTTTGGTTTTTTGGGACCTTCCGAGGGGGATATTTTTCGGGGGGCCGGGAGAGTGGGGGCTTAGCCCGGGTGGAGAACGTCTTCAACGAGCTGAGGCCCCTTTTCAAGGGCTTCCTCGCCAAGGACGGGATGTCCCGTTTGCGTAACCCCCTCTTTTTTTTGTAACCCTGGGAACGATATTAAAGCGTCGAATTTTTTCCCCTATTCTCGAGATTTTTAAGCCGGGCCCCCCCCCGCGCCCGGGTTTTTGGCCTCGCCACTTCCGCGGGTTTTCGAACGCGCGCGGAAACTTCCGTACGCACCGTGGGGTGGCAATGCGCCCCGGTCGTCATTTTTTAAAATGTTTTTCGTTCCCGAAACCCGGCCCGACAATCAACACAATCCTTCCGGGAAAGGGTTTCCCGAGGGTTTTGAGGAACCGGGCCCAAGGACCAAAAAGGGGGCGGGAAATGGTGGACGGGGTCGGAACGAACTAAAATAACCAAACACCGGCCACCCAAGTTCACAAAAAGAAAATTTTAATAAATTTTAACAAAAATTCAAATTTAAATCCCCCGAATTTTCCCAAAATACCGAGTCAAGTAAAAAGAATGCAAAAAAAAAAAAGCCCGGGGCGAAAAAAATTTCTGTTCCCAACAACGGAATTAACAAAAAACCCAAAAAACAAGCTCTTTTCGGAAAGTGAAGCACACTCATTTGCGACACAACGGAAAAAACCCCGGGCGCGAAGGGGGGCTTTTTTAGGCCCCTTTTTTTCTAGAAAATTCGAGTCATTTTCTGCGTTCATTTTTGGGTTTAAGGGGAAGGAAAATTTTTTTGAATTTTTTACTTGTTTTTTTTTCCCCTCCGCACAGCGGTGTTTACCAATTTAGACTGTTTTTTCGCTTATTTTTGAAGGCGCGGGTACCTATATTTGGGGGCCACCTATTTTAAAAATTTAATTTAAATAACATTTGACCAGAATTAAAATTAAAAAATTTAACAGCTGCATGAGCCCCGATCAAAACGAATTTTTTAAGCTTTCTTGTCCCCGGGTTTTTACCGTTTGAATTTCGACACTTTTTTAAATATTTTTTTTAAATATTTTGATCATTTTTTATTGCACATTTTAATTTTCTTTTTACTATTTAAATTTGAATTTTAAAAAAAAAGTGTGCGGGGGGGCAAAAATTTTTATTTGCGAGCCTTGGAAATTTGGAAAAGTTTTTGCACTACAATACTGGCATTTTTTGTAAAAATTTTTATATAAAAAAAAAAATAAACACTTTTTGATTGGGAGTTATTTTTAAAAGGTTTCTTTGAATCGAGTTTTTTTTTACAAAATTTTGCCCATTTATTTTTTTTTCATACTTTACAAATTTTTTTCCCCCTTAAAGTTCAAAAATAAAATTTTTCATTTCTTTTTTAGCTTAAATTTTTATTTCCATAGGTTTTCAGATAATTTTTTTTATCTTTTTGTTTTTAAAGGCCTGTTTTCAATTACCCCCGACTCTACAACATTTCCTTTAAACGGACCAACCGTTTTTTTTTTTGTTTTATTCAAAATATGCTTTTTTTAGCTGGTTTTAATATTTTTTTCCGGTCTAAAATTTTTAAAAATAAAGTACATAGAATTTTTTTTAAAAAATTTTTTTAAAATTACAAAAAAGGCAATTTTTAAAATTTTAACTTTTCCGGAAATTTTTAAAATTTGGGTCTCCGCGAAAAGTTAAATGCCCGATCAATTATTTAAAACCCTCAATCCGCATTTGCGAACACGAATTTTCCCCGCGCCGGGCTAGCGCGTAGCCATCCTTCCACATCTTTGAATTCCATTCGCGGCCCCTTTTTCCCCCCATTACAGTGTTCCGGGGAAACCCAAACCTCACCCGCGAAGGTGAAAAACCACCCCCGTTCGGCTCTTGACGCTGCGATTTTTTTAAAAAATTTTCGCGAAAATTTCCGTCGGGGCCCCCGCTCAGCAAATTTCGATCAACCCAAGATTCCGGCCTTTTTTCGTTAAAAAAATTTATTGCCCCCCCTTTTTGTAAATTTTTTTCAAATTTGAAATCGAAACTTTTGGGGTTTTTTTTTTTTAAAAAATCGAAAAAAACCCTTTTTTTTTTTAAAAAAAAACTCTCATGTTAAAAAACCAAACCCCCCTTTTTCCCCCCTTTTCCCCCAAAAAAAAATTTAAATTTTTAAACAGTGCCTTTCCCCCCTTTTTTTGGGGCCTTCGACCGGGGCCGGGGGCTGGGGTTTTTTTTTTTTTGACTGTTAACAGCTGTTTTTTGGGGGGTACGCTTTTTTTTAGTGAACTCGTTCAAAATTTCCCCGGGGGGGGTGCAAAAAAAAAAAAAACCCGTGTAAAAGGGGGAACCCTTTTTGAAAATTGAAGCACAAAATCAAAAAAAAAAGCTCATTTTTTTTGTGCGATATCTAATTTTTTAAAAATTTTTTTCGCCAAAAGGGGCCTATGCATGCCCAAAAAAAACGAAAAAAAACCCTTAAAAAAAAATTCGAACATCCCAAAATTAGATCCCAAAAATTTCACCCCTTCCCTGACCCCAAAGGGAAAAAAGCCCCCCGCCCCCCTACTTCTCAGATCACAAAATTTAAAAGATGCGGGAAAAACCAAAAAAACCCGTTTGGGTTTTTCGCCAATTTTTTACATGAACTTTTTCCCAAACATCACCACCTGCACTCCCAAGTCAAATTTTCCCGCGGGGCACCCCCAACGACACTCCCCTACCGGGGTCAAATTTGGGGGGTTCGTTTTGGGTCTTTGGGAAAAAAGGGAGAGTTTTTTCCCAAACGTTTTCAATCGAGTTTTTAAAAAAAAAAAAAGCCTGTCTAACGTACAAAAATTCAAAACATTTATTTTTGTGCCCAAAAAGGGGAAAACCCCCTACCGCCCATCAAAAATTTTTAAAGTTTAAAATTCTGAAAATTTTTTCTGTAGGGGGGAAAAAATTTTCCCCCCCAATTTTAAAAAGGGGCCCCCGGGTTTAAAAAATTTTTGTATAACTCGCTTATTTAAAATTCCCCCGGGGCACGGCAAAAAGGGCCCCACCGAATTTTCCCCAGCCCACAAAAAAAAACCCCCGCCGAAATTTGGCCCCTTTAAAAAAATTTGGGGCCCCGCCCCGGCAAACCGGAGCGATATTTTTTTTATATTATTTACACAAAACTCGACAAATCCTTGGCCAAGCGGGGGAAAATTTAATTTTGGAAAAAAACCGTCTTTCCTGGGGGGGGGTTTAAAAATTGCGCGGTTTTTTTGGTTTCCCCCGTTTTTTGCGCTCTCGACCGGGCCCCTTTTACCCATCCTTTTTGACCCCGATAAACAAAACGATTTAAAAAAACGCGAAATTAAAAAAAAGGGGGTGTCACTTTGCATAAAACCCAAAAACCCCGAAATTTTTGTTTTCCCCCGGTGGGGAATCAATCATTTTTTAAAAATAAAAGTACCCCCTTTTCCTGGGAAAAACCCCGCCAGCGTACGAAAATTTTTTGAAAAAGGAAAAACCTTTCCCCCAATTTTTCATTTTTGAACATCCCCCCAAAAAAACCCGAGAAAACCCCCTCGTGAAAAAAAGGGGCACCCAAAAAGGGATCAAAACCCTTTTTAAATTTTTTTTACCTCCGAAAAACCCGTTAAAACTAAAAGGGGGCCCCCGGGTTTAAAAAACCCCGGGGCACTCGCCCCAAATGACGTTTCCCCCCCATACCCCTTTCAAAAACTGTAACAGCGCGTCCATTCCCCCTTGAAAAGCCGCTTTCCCCGTGCATTAAATTTTCCGGGGCGTTCCAAGGGGGGCCCGGGGCCCCATCGACAAGGATCTGGTCCCCTTTTTTAAAAACCCAAAAAAATTTTGTGCAGCATTAAATTTCCCCCAAAATTTAAAAACCGCTTTTTGGGAACGGGGGATCGGCAAAAAGCAAAAAAAACTTTTGACAAACCGTTCATCAAACCAAAAACCCCCCAAAAAGGGGACACCCCGGGGGTTTTTAAAACCAAAACCCCCGTTAATTTTAAAAACTTTTAATTTATTTTTGGGGCCCAAAACCCCCCTCGACTTTCCCAAAAAGAAAAGGCCGCTTTTAAGGGGCCTTTTTGTTCTGATCCCAAAACCCGCAGGATCAAATCCTAGAAAAATTATGGGGGGCGGTTTTTTTCCCGGGGCACTCATCCTCGGGCGGCGTTCGAAAAAACGCGGTTTACAAACCCCGCTCAAAAAAAACCCCGCGGGGGGGATCATACCCGGGCCTTGCGAAAAACAACCGCTCTCCCCTTTGTTCCCCTTGGAATTTCATCATTTCCCCTTTTTGGGGTGAAACTAAAAAAACCTCCGCCGATTTTTGGGGAAAAAAAGAAATTTTTCCCCCTTTCATCAAAAAAAACTATTTAAAAAAAGGGGGGTGCGACGACCTTTTTTAAAAATTTGACCCCTCTCAAATTCTAAAAGGCCCTTTTTTAAAACGCAACTTCCTTTTTAAAAAAAGGGGCCTTTCCCCTTTTAACTTGGGGAACCGACATTTTCCCCCTTTAAAAAGGGGTTTCCTTCGCACGGAAACCCTTTAAAAAAAATTAAAACGAAATGTGGGAATTCAAATTTTTTAAAAAATATTATGTTTTTGAGACCCCTGAAAAAGCGTCTCAAAACCCCCAAAAATTAATCGACTCGAACCCCAACCCCTATATATTCCGCCCTTTCCGTATTCCCGGGGCTAACATTTTAAAAAAACGCGAATACTTTTTTTTTCAAAACCCCTTTTTAAGTCGAACCCCAAACGGGAAAGCTTAAAGGGGTCATTATATCCGGGGCCCCAAACTTCAAAAGGACCTTGCTGCAGTGTTTTTTCCCCTTGGCGCAATTTTTGTACTTTTTCCCCCCGCTGGCAAAAATTATCCCCCAAAAATTTAAGGGGGAAACCTCGCGATGTATTTCCGCGCATCTTCTGGGCCGGGGCCCTCTCCAACACATCAAGTTGGGGAAAAGGGTTTTTTCCCGGGGGGCGTAGGGGAAAAGATTTTTACTCCGACTTACTTTAAAAAGGGCATAATAAAATCCCAAGATAAGGGGCTTCTTTTCCCCTTAGCCACATCCTTTTTCCCCATGTAAAAAAGTAAAGTCAAACCCCTTTTTTTTCCCCCCCCCGACAAAAAGGGTTTTTTTTGCTCGTCAAACTCGCGACAGATTTTTTTTTTTTTCCCCAAAAGGGGGGGTTTTACGCTACAAAATTTTGGGGAAGCAACTTTTTCCCAACCCCTTTTACGGGAAACGAAGAAACCAAACCCCGGGCCCCTTTTAAAGCCCAGATCTAAACAAGATGAGACTTAAAAAATTTTGGGGCTTTTTGGGCCCCAAACCCAAAGCGACATCTTTAAATTTCCTTTAAAATTTCAGGGCCCCCCGGCCCAAAACCCCCAAAAAAAATTTTTTTTCCGACATCGGGCCAAAATTTTTTGATCCACTTGGATGGGCAACCCCCTTTATTTTCCCCCCCAAAATTTTGATGCAACACGGGGAAAACCCCCAAAAAAGTGATTGGGGCAATTTGCCCCGCCAATTTTTGCTTGAAGCCTGGGACAGTAACATACTCATCTTAAAAAGCTAGAAGAGGGGATGATTCCAAAAATTTTGGGTTCAACTCGGGCCCCCCCCTTTTTTTCATCTTTTTGTTGGGGGGGGTTCTCGGTCATCTACCAAAGCCAAACCCGCACGGGTACCTTCCCGGTTTTTTACGGGGATGGAAGGGGCTCCCCGGGAATCTTCCCCTTTCCGCAAAAACAAAAGTCGCTCCTGTCAAGTAATGATGTTTTTCCCCCACTCGGTTTTTTTTTCACCCAATTCCCCCCACGGGTCATTCATTTCCCCCCGCGAAGCCTCCCACTTTTGGGAGGTTTAAAAATTTTTTTTTTTTGGGCCGATTCCCCCCAAATTTTCTTGCCCGGCTAGCCCCCCCCCCTTTTACTACATGGAAGACAAATTTTTAGCGAATAGATTTTTCCCATATTCCCACCTCTTTTCCCCGGGGGTTTTTCCCGGGGGGCCCCCTCCCAAAAAAGGGGAAAAACCCCCCCCCCTGCGCATCCCCGCGGGGTCTCTTTTCCCCACGACCTTTCCCCCAAAACCCTTTAATGGGGGTCCCGGTTTTCCCCATTTGGGTTTTAAAACTTCCGAATTTTTTTCCCAAAAACTGACCGGGTTTCATCCCCCGCGCTAAGCGAGCAACGCGCGCCCCAAACCCCCAAACCCCTCCCCTACTCCGTTTTTCGCATTGGGAAAACCCCCCACAACTTTTTCGGGAGGGGGGAAACCCCCTTTGAAACTGCAACACTACGGGTTTGGTTTAAAAAAAATTCCCCCCCTCTCGAAAAAAACAATCCAATCTGAAATACCAAAAACCCTTTTTGCTTTTTCCATTTTTCCTAAATCCGTTTTAAATTTTAAATCCGCAAAACTTTTTTGGGTTTGTTCATTCCCCAAAAAAAAATTGTTTTTATAGCGAAATACCCCCCCCTCATTTCGGCCCCCAAAAAAAAAAAACTAGCAAAACCCCTTTTAAATTTTAAAAATTACTCGTAATGAACAAATAATTCCCAGTCGGGGCGGCTAAGGGGAAAGGGCCCCCTTAAAAAAGGGGGCCTTCGCAATCCGATTGTCCCCCCCAAGGGCCAAAAAATTGGGCGGGTTTTCATCATGGGCAAAACCCCCCCCAATGCTGGGACCCTGGATCTTTAAAATTTTAAAAATTTGCCCCCGGGTTCGAGAAAATTTTTTTTTTTCCCGGGGAGCCATCTTTTTCCGCCCCTGTACTCTACAAAAAATTTTTTCTGTACACGAAAGGGGTTTAAACCCCACCGGGTCATTTTGGGGGATTTTTTCCCAATGTTGATTTTAAAACGCTTTTTCTGGGATTCGAAAATGCCGGTTTTTGAAATTTTGCCCGGGGGAAATTTTTTTTCCGGGGAAACCCTGTGGACGGGTCATAAAGGGCCAAAACCCTAAATTTCCGGGGTTTGTTTGTATGAAAAAAAAAAGGGGATTTTCCCCCCCCGAGTCGTTTTTCCCACCCCTTTTAGACCTTTTCCCCGCCACCTTAAAAATTTTTTTTTTTTTGTCCCCGGGAATCCTGCAAAACCCCCTTTTTTCCGGGGGAAAAAAACCACATTCCAAAGGGGCCCCATCGCGAAATTAAAATAGCAATCGGCGGCTTTTTTTTTTTAAAAATTCCCCGGGGGTTGGGAAAAAAACCTTTTTCGACCGCGGAATAAAATGGCATTTCGTGCCCCCCCTTCCGCTCCCCCTTTGGTGGAAAATTTTTGGGGGGCTGCCGTACCAGCGTCAAATACCCTTTAAAACGCTGTATCGGTTTTTAAAAACCCACCAAATTTTAAAAAAATTAAAAAAAACCCTTCCTTTTCGTATCGAACGTTTCCCCTTAAAAAGAGACCTATTTTGGGGGGGTGTCCCCCCAAAAAACCCATGAAAATTTTCATGTATTTTTAAAAACCCGGGGGGCTTTCCCCCTCGGAGGGCCCATCTTACTGGGCCCCAAAAAAAGCGTTCTCGATTTTAAAAAAAAACCCCCTTTTTCCCCCTGGGAAAAGGGTTTTCCCCCAAATTTCGAAAAATTTTTTGGGAAAACTGGTCAAAAGCTATTATTTAAATTTTTTGTGCGGCCAAAAAGGGGGAAAAAACGCAAAAAAATTGCGACTGTAGGCCCCCCTCGTTCCCTTGCGGGAAAAAACCTTTTCTCCCCCCCCCTCTCACTGGGAAACTCGGACGGGGCATCCCCCGCCTCCCCCGGCCCCGACGGGGGCGTTTTTGTCTTTTCCGTCCCACCGCGCGTTCCCCATAAACGTCCAATTTTTAAAATTTGTTTTTTTCTTCCATCGGTATCAAAAACTTCAAGCGATTTAAAATTTTTTTCCTGGCGGGGGGCAAAAACCCTTTCCCTTAAAACCCTTTTTAATAATGTTCAAAAAAAAAATTTTGTTAAAAACACCATTTTGGGGTTTTAAAAAAAAAAAAAACTTTTCCAAATTTGTTTTTAAGCGTTCTAGTCATAAATTTTAAGCGTTATAGTCTTTACTTCGAATAAAATCATTCGAGACGGGCGGTATGTTCCGGAACCGTTGAAAATAATTGAGAGTCTCCGCGAAAAGTTAAATGTCGCGCGATCAAATATATTGAGAACCATTCAATCGTCGCATTAGCGAATCACGAATTTCCACGCGACCGAGGCATAGCGCGTAGCCGATCCTTCTCACACCTCTTTGTAATTCGCATTCGCGGTCCCTTTTCCCCAACTCAAGTGCGCGGTGTATCGATTAGGATCTGTCGCGCACCCCCGTTTATGCCTATCTGAGTCGCTAATATCCTTCCTCGTTTCCCGTCCTTCTTCTTGTTCCGGCTCTCAGTGTATTAACACATTGCCTCGTTATTGGAAATTCGTATCACGCGTTTTCACATAATCCTTCGAGTTACGAAAGGGATTCTTTTCCGCCGGTCATCGGCAAAAATTTGTGAGAATAATTGTGCAAGCGATATTTTCCATTATTTCAGTTTTTATTTTGTGAAATACATGCATAGTTCGGCTGCATTACGACCGCATGTACACCACGTGCTCCGACATTACAGTGTTCCGGAGACTCTCAGAGACCTCGATCTCGCGAACGGTGCATCGCGCATCCGCGTTCGGCTCTTGATCGCTGCGATCTTTGTAAAAATTATCGCGAGAAGATTTCCGTCGAGTACGCGCTCAGCAATTACGATCAAGCACAGATGTCCTTCCGTTCTCGTTAAAATTGATTGTCCACCGTTCGTCAAGTGTGTCTAATTCGAAATCGAAACTTTAGTTTTTTTTTGTGAAAGATCGAATAAACCTTTTTAACCAAACTCTCAGCTGTTAACAATCAACCCCTTCTTCCCTCTATTCCCGATCAAAATTAATTTAATCAGTGGCATTCCGCAACAATGCTTGTTCGTATTGTAAAAAGTACAATATGACAAATATGTGAAGTTATTTTTAAACTTATAGTTTTGTGTTTTTAGATATTTGAATGTTACATCAGTTTTCGTCAATATGGATGATGAGGATTTTCTCATCTCATGCATTCTGCAATTGTGTTTTCTGGCTTTGTTACAAAAAAGGAACAAAGCAAGAGATGGTTGAATCGAAGATGGTGGGTGAGACCCATAAACGTAGCACGTCCAATATATGGGGACTTTGAACATCTCTTCCAGCAAATAAAATGATCCAGATATTTTTTTCCGATATGTGAGGATGAGAAAGGAAACTTTCATGTTACTGTTAGAGATGACAAAACCATTTCTAACAAAATGAGCAAACGCGCATTCAGTCCCGAACAAAGATTAAGCTATAACTTTAAGGTATTTATTCCTCTTATTTTGTATTATTTAATTCAGACCACGTATTATTTTAATGTACTATCAGTATGAAAATTTATACACGTTATATCTATGTTATATATATGTTAACGATAGATTTTTAGTACTAAGTGTATGTCGAAAGACGTCTTAACTCCAAGTCAGACTGCACGCAGCAAGCAGTAAGCATCGAAACAACAGCTAATACTGCTCGCCTAAAATCCAACAGTGTTGAATTTGGAGCAGCAAGCATCGAGCAGTATTGGCTGCTTCCGTTACTTGCTGTTTGCTGCGTGTAGTCTGAATTAGACTTAAAACCTATTTCATACTGAAAATCTATAGGTAACATTACATATATAACATATAAATTTTTATACTGATAGTATATTGAAATAATACTGCTAAAATGAAAAAGTGAAATAAACTTTGTAAGCAATATTATTTTTATTAGCATTTCATTCATTTATCAAACCTATTTTTTGCAGATATTTAGCTACTGGAAATCAGATTTTGTCCGTTGCATTGGCTTTTTAGATGTGGAGAATCCACTGTCAGAAAAGTTTTCCATGAAACCTGCTCTGTCATATCAATGGTATTACAACCCATTTATCTTCGTTTACCAACGGAAGAAAGTGGAAAAATATTTGTACAGGTTATATGGATAATTGGAATTTCCCAATTGTGTTGGGTCATTTGATGGAAAACACGTGCAGATACAAGCTCCGCCCATTCGAGGACTTTCAATTATATTTTTCAATTATAAGAAACCTTATGTAGTGCTAATGGCAGCATGTGACTACAAATATTTTTTACGCTAGTTGATATTGGGTCATCGGGGGTAATGTGATGGGGGATTTTTACTTCTGAAAATTTATATGGCTTTGAAGAAGGAAATTAAATCTTCCTAAGGG
>NW_028189261.1:5000-30380 GCF_048542155.1 Nylanderia fulva
GCGCTCGCATACGGCCGTGCGTAGGACCGTGCGTCGCCGACCGCCTGGCCGGCCGGTTGGGTACTATAAAAGATACGTCGCGCTCGGCGCGTCGAACGAGTCGAGCGAGTCCGGACGAGTCGTAAACGTACTTTCTCGAGTCTCTCGCCACTCCGGCGTGTTTTGACCGCTCTCCGTACCGTCGCCGACAGCTTGGCCGGTCGGTTGGGTACTATAAAAGGGTAGGAGAGATTAATATTGTACGTGTCGCGCTCTCGACGTTGACAAACGAAGAATCGCCCGAACGGGTCGAGAACGGATTTTGTCGAGTCGCGACTCTGACACGGAGAGAACATTTATATAAAATGTTTGATTTGGAAACCACGAATATATAAAATAATATACGATCGTCGCAGAACGCGCCGCCGCCAAGTCTTCTCATGCTTGGAGGTTGCGTGTCTCGCGAGAACGTACGTTCGACTCTCGCGTCGTCTCGTATTCCTCTTCGCCGGGAATTACGGTGCGGCTCTTCTCGTTCGTCGCCGAACGCGCGCAAAATTAACGCACACTTATTTATTACGAGCACAGCATTGCTACGAGTCGGTGTCGCAAGACCGAATGGCTCTTATGTGGCGCGCACGCCTCTAGTGTGTTGGCCGCGCGGTTCCCTCTCGTTTCGTACGCAGCAGCGGAATCGTCGCGCTTACCGAGCATCTACTCCACGGATACGAGTTTGCGGGAAGAGTTGCTTCTTCCCGCTCGCTTTGTACGCCGTAGCGAAATCTTATTGCTGGTCGTGTGCGGTTAAACGCGTACGAACCAGACAGAACAGTCCTCGACGTCTAAGCATCGCCATCGTCGATCTAGCGTCAGGGTGAATCGCGCGGTCTCTCGAGACTGCGCATCATAACATTTGGGAGAATAAGAACACGAGTATTTTGATCTTGTGGATTTTTGAACGAAGAGGAGGAGGAAGAAGAGGAGAG
Source organism: Nylanderia fulva (assembly GCF_048542155.1). NCBI lineage: Eukaryota > Metazoa > Arthropoda > Insecta > Hymenoptera > Formicidae > Nylanderia > Nylanderia fulva. The sequence goes on from NW_028189261.1 coordinate 5,966, forward strand.
GCGGCGGCGTCGGGGGTTTACTCTCGCCTCCGTCGTTCTCTCGTACGCTTTACATAATAGCGTTAAGCACAGCAGAGTGTCGCCGACCGGCTGAGCAAGACCGGCGGCAAATAAAATGGCACATACGAGCGTGTCGCGCGCGCGTCGGTGTTTCGGCATCAAACGCGCGCGCGCGCGAAAAAGAGCTAGCGACGAGTCTTCGGGCTCGCTCGCGAGTTACTCCCTTGCAAGTAACCGAACACGAAGCTCCCTGGTGATCCTGCCAGTAGTCATATGCTTGTCTCAAAGATTATAAATGTAATTTATTTAATTACATTTTTATTTTTTAAATAATACATATATACGTTCCAAAAAATATAAACCATATTATTATATATGTACGTGTGTGTGGGTGTATAACTATCATTTAATACACATTCACGTTAAATCACATCATTTAATCATATTTAATAACTATATCACTAACATATATAATTAATACTTATAATAAATCATTTTTAAAGTAATTTTTTTTAAATTCTAGTTATCACTTTATCAGAATTATGAAAAAAAATTGATACAATTGTTAGAAAACTTAAATGTGCATAACTTTTTAATATATAGGCATTAATAAAATAAACATAGTGATTGTTAATTTTTTATGCTACAGCTACGCATAAAAGTACTAAAATACTTAGAACTTTAAATTACTTTAATATTCAACTGTATATATTATTATAACTTTTCTCGTTTTATACTATATTTAAAAAATAATATTTAATAATTACTTTATTGCACTTACAACTATGCATATGTATTTAATACTGTAACCATTTAAATAATAAAATATATATATAATTACTGTGTATGAAATTAATACATTCAAAATAAAAAAAGTACATATGCAAAAATAAACTCTATAAAATCTATAAATAAACGTAATAATAATAAACTGTGCAATAAACGTAATAATAAACGTTCAAATATTTTATTTATTATATATTAAAATTATTATATTTAATAACCTGTCCTTTTCTTGTTTAGATCTCCTCATTTTCGCATCTCTTTTTTTGTTCTTCCTTTTTCCTAAAAAGAAATATGTGATTGTTATACATAGGTGCAATAAGTCAATTCTGCAATAAATATTCTATACAAAAATAACAATAAGTTCTTAAATGTTGTATTTAATTTAAAAAAACTAATACACGCAATAATGAACAGATAGTGCATGTGTTCACCCTCTTTAAAATCAGTTTCTTATAAAAATAAAAAGTTTGAGATAAGATGATAAAATAGTTAAATTGAGGTATATTATATATGTAAAAGAAAATTCGGAGTAATTCCTTTTAAGTGCAGCTCTGCTACACCTTCGGAGACAGAGTGAGCGAGGATCACATTGTCGTGTTTATTATTGTCAATTCCCATTTAGTAGCAACCAGTGGGTGAGAGACACGTGAAAGCATTTAGGATTGTGTAGGAAAGAGCATTGCTTTCGATTCTTGTTTTATAGGTTAGGGGTTATGATAATTTGTATAATTGTTAATTGTCTCTATCATTGTTACTAATAAATCTTGTTTTATAGGCATCGAACGGCTTAATTTCTTTGCACGATTCTAAAATTCGATAAGAGTTGAGTATCACTCTTACAAATCGAAAGCTGGAGCTCAATAACAAACGAAGGATGACGGATTATACAAAACTTCGCTTCTATGTGAACGTTGAGGAATCAACAGACAAGAAAACGAATGTATACAAGATGAAATGGCTTCAACCAGTTGGGACTGAATTCTACTATGAAATGCCATTAGAATTACAAAACCTAAGCAATCATCCTGAGATTTGTGCAATACAGAAGGTAAAGACCGTTACATCATCGATTAAGACTCGTGGAGCTTATCGTACGTTTACACTTGCTTTACCGCCGGAGATAGTGAAACTATATATCGACGATGACGGAGATATGATGTATAAAGGAGTTTATTTACAAGAAACGACAACACCTCAATACGAAATAAAAACGACGAGGAAAGGAAAGGAAGAGGACATACCGGCGCTACTACAACAAATAGTGTCTGCAACACAAAAAGGAACACAGCCAGAATCAACACCGAAGAAAAATTTAAGGAAAATACGCGAGGACTTCGTACTAGAGAATTTCGATGGAAAAAATTTTCCAATTGCAAGCTGGTTTCAAACGTTTGAAAAAGAATGCGCGCGATGTCAGGTTACATCAGACGAAGATAAGATTTTAATATTACGTTTATTCTTAGATGGGACAGCTAAGGATTGGTTCTCGTCAAAAATAGTTACAATAGGTTTAGATGTAGAATTCGAGATATGGAGAAAAGTATTTCTAGATAGTTTCCGCGAAACAGGCTGGCGCAAACATAGAGAGGCATATTCTTTCCGTTATATAGGCGGCAGTTTAGTGGATTATGCCTTACGAAAAGAGAACTTATTAGTTAATATTCGAAACAATTTCCCGGTAGACATATTGATTGATTTAATTGTAACAGATTTACCAATAATGATACAGGATAGATTAGAAAAAACGAAGATTGCATCAACAGAGGATTTGTTAACGGAATTGCGGAAATTAGAGAATTTAGTACAAAAAAAGAAAACACCCGCTCACGCAAATGCTTCTAAGAATAGTGATCAGAAGAATCAAACACAATCACCCATCACAACAAATATAGAAAGAAAACCTTGTTCATATTGCGAAAAAAAAGGCTTTCCAGGAAGATTTCATCCCGAGGCACTATGCAGAGTAAAACAAAAAGAACAGACTGAACCGAAGAATATCAAGACGGTAAATAATGTGGCAGTCCAAGATGCGCTGAATGAAACCATAACCGACCAAAAAAACTAAATCTGCTGCCGCTGATAACGCTAGAAGTATTTCTGAATAATAACAAGATTCAAGGAATTTACGATTCAGGAGCGAATATAACTCTTCTAAATTCGAAGATTATTGAGAAAATGGGTCTGACTACACGAGAAGACAGAAATACTTTTAAAACTGTCAGTGGCAGAAAAGATTTTGCAGGTAGATTATCTGCTAGAATGAGAATTCATAAGATAGAAAAAACGGTGGAGGTTTTTGTTGTTGAAGATGAGAACTTTGGGTATGATATCCTACTCGGTCTCGACACAATCAAGAACTTCGGTCTGAAACAAGATTACGACCTTAAGATTTACCAGAAAAGAAATTTGAAAAATAAAGAAGAGGAAATAGAAAATTTTGACACCAAGGTAGAAAATCAAGAAAATCTAGTAAACTTTAATGAAGGTATCCCGGTTGAGCAATTTGAAGCAAAACTAGATCACCTATCCGAAGAAAGAAAAAGAAATATTGAAAACTTGATTAACAAATACGAAACAGTCCTTGCCAAAAATAAATTTGATGTTGGCCAAGTAAAGGACCATGAGGCACATGTAAAACTTTTGGAACACAAATTTGTAGCAAAAAAACCATATCGTTGCTCTATACCAGATCAGAAGGAAATAGAATATCAGATAAATGAATTATTAAAAGCAGGATTGATTGAAGAATCATGCTCCCCTTTTGCGTCCCCCGTCACCCTGGCATACAAACGGGAAGAAAAAACTAAAACAAGAATGTGCATTGACTTTCGGGAGTTAAACAAATTGCTTATCTCAGAGCCTCAACCATTTCCTCTAATAGAGGAAATCATAGCTAAAACTCGAGACTCGGAATGGTTCTCTGCATTAGATATAAATTCTGCTTTCTGGGCTATTCCATTACGTGCCAAAGACAAATACAAGACCGCATTTGTAACTCAAGATGGCCACTGGCAGTGGAAATGTTTGCCCTTCGGTTTAAAGACATCGCCTGCAATATTTCAACGTATACTAAGCAACCTCATCCGAAGAAATAATCTGAGCACCTTTTGCATGAACTACATTGACGATATCCTTATTTTCTCTAAATCTTTTGAGGAACATATGGAACATTTGGAAAAACTATTGAAGGCTATTTGCAAAGAAGGCTTCCGATTAAAATTCATCAAATGCAAATTCGCAAAGAACGAGGTAAAGTACCTCGGCCATGTAATATCAAGGAATACCGTACGTCCACTGAAAGATAATTTGAAATCAATTCAAGAATTTCCAATACCAGACACTCGAAAGAAAATTCGTCAATTTCTGGGGAAGATAAATTTCTATCATAAATATATTCCAGACTCGGCACGACTGTTGGAACCACTACAAAACTTACTCAGAAAAGATATTCAATTTACTTGGTCAAAAGAGTGCCAAAAAGCATTTACGAAAGCTAAGGACTTACTGTGTTCTCAACCGATATTAGCGATTTTCGATTCAAACGCACCGACGATTATCTATACGGATGCTAGTATAGAAGGAATAGGAGCGGTACTAAAGCAGAAACAACCAGACGGTGAATTAAAACCTGTTGCCTTTTTCTCAAAGAAGTTAAATAAATACCAGAAGAAAAAGAAAGCTATATTTTTAGAATGTCTCGCCATAAAAGAAGCTATAAAATATTGGCAGTATTGGCTGATTGGAAAGAAATTTGTGATTATAACTGACCATAAACCACTTGAAGGTCAGAGTATTCGATCAAGAACAGATGAAGAGCTAGGGGACATGATGTATTTCCTGTCCCAATTTGATTTTGAAATTAAATACGAACCCGGAAAAAGCAATATAGAAGCAGATTGTCTTTCACGTAACCCTGTTCTCTCTAATCTAGATAATTCAGAAGAACATATAAAAACGGTAAACTTCGTCACTATCGACCATATAAAACGAGATCAATCAACAAATGAAGACTTAGAAAAGAATCCAAAAAAGATCTTGGTCGAAAATGGAATATTTTACAAATTAAATAGAAATAGAAAACGGATAATAATCTCAGAAGAATTCGGGAAACAATTAATTTTACGAATCCATAAAGAGTATGGACACATTTGTAAAAATAAGATTATGGAAAAGCTAAGACACTCTTATTATCTACGGAATATAGACAAAATAACAAAACAAATATGTGAGCGCTGTGAAATTTGCTGCAAAAACAAAACCCGAAGTAGGCAGTACGGTCTTCTATCCAAACTCGGCCCACCAAGAGAGCCATTTGAAATTGTTTCTTTGGACACAATCGGAGGATTCGCCGGAAACAGATCGACAAAAAGATACCTACACCTTCTAATAGATCACTTTACTAGATATGCATTTATACTAACATCAAAAAATCAGACGTCGGAAGATTTCATAAAATTGCTGGAAAGAATTCAAGATAAACACCAAATAAAAACACTGCTTACTGACCAATACAGCGGAATCAACTCGAACTCATTGAAGAACTATTTAAAAAACCAGAACATAAATTTAATTTTTACGGCGGTAAACTGCCCATTCTCAAACGGACTAAACGAACGACTCAATCAAACTCTGGTGAACCGGATCCGATGTAAAATTAATGAAACGAAGTCCCGAGCCTGGTCAAAAATAGCAACAGAATGCACAGACCAGTATAATCGAACAGAACATTCAGTGACCGGATTCAGCCCGGAATACTTATTATTTGGGAAAACTGATTCTGTAGTCCCAGAGGAATTATCAGCAAAAAGAAACTTGATCGAAGATAGAGAAATAGCATATAAAAATTCTTTAAGGAACCATGAATACAATAAGTCAAGGTATGATAAAAACCGAAGAAATTTTAATCTCAATGTTAACGATTTAGTTTATGTCGAAAATGGATCCAAACTAAATAGAGGAAAACTGGACGAAATTAGACTTGGGCCTTTCCCGATAGTTTGCAAGATTTCGAACACTATATTTGAAGTAGACTCTGGACACAGGAAAAAAGAGTCGAACTATTACCATATCTCAACACTTCTTCCATATACCGGACTGGACGATCTTCAATGACCTCCATGAGCACCGTTCTCTTTCTTCCCGCCTTGGCGGGGGGGATGTAAAAGAAAATTCGGAGTAATTCCTTTTAAGTGCAGCTCTGCTACACCTTCGGAGACAGAGTGAGCGAGGATCACATTGTCGTGTTTATTATTGTCAATTCCCATTTAGTAGCAACCAGTGGGTGAGAGACACGTGAAAGCATTTAGGATTGTGTAGGAAAGAGCATTGCTTTCGATTCTTGTTTTATAGGTTAGGGGTTATGATAATTTGTATAATTGTTAATTGTCTCTATCATTGTTACTAATAAATCTTGTTTTATAGGCATCGAACGGCTTAATTTCTTTGCACGATTCTAAAATTCGATAAGAGTTGAGTATCACTCTTACATATATAACTTACAAATCTCGGTCAAATCTCTGCTTGGCTAAAATTAGCCATCTTGCAATTATATCCTCAACTTCCTTATTTGTTAAATTGGTTCTTGAAGTTCGCGCAGCATCTAACAACAAGTTTAAACAGATATGTGTGGTTATAGATTATATAAAAATTTAAAGCGACTTAATTTTATATATATATATATATATATATATATATATGTATATATGTATATATACTATTCAAAATTATTTTATATTCCTATGATTACATATTATTGAATAATGATATTAGAGTTCTAATAGCATCATCCAATATAACCATGCATAGAATGCTATATATAAAGTGTCAAAAATATGTCAATAAAAACATTTCTGTGATTAAATATTTATATACTTACTTATGATACATATAGTAATGCGAAGATTTTTAAAGGCATTTTTCAATTTTGCACCAGCCCAACTATATTCCATTGCTAATTTATTTGTTAAAATATGTTTCATCATGTACGAAATCACATCATGATGATCCTTACCTCCTAAAAAGCTCAATTGTCTTGTCTAAAAATATAAAATAATTTAATTAATATTAGTTTATGATCTAAAAATATCAAAATAATAAACATTTGTTTTTCTCTTATAAAAAAAGTTAACATTACTTTTCTTTTAACTTCTTTAAAATTATTTAACATTATATAAATAAATAAATATGTCCAAAATATTGCTTTTTATAAGACATTTCAATAAAATGTTTCTAATCGTAAGTATAAAATGATAATATTTTGTATATACCATTTTTGCAGCAACACATTTGTTTTTTAATTGATTATCAATTCTCTGTAATTGTTCTACGGTATCTGCTGGCAAATCGAAATCATAATGTTCATTTTTTTTTAAATCCGTTTCCTCATTTTTTCTTATGTGATTATCCAACTTTATTAAACGTTCATCAATTGTTGTAAGATTTAACAATACTGCATTTAGTTTCCTGATAATTAAATTATGAAAATCTGCAAAAATAATTGACACATATTATTGTATATCTACTCATTGTCAGATTATATAAATATTACGAATTATATACCATTTTAAATATATGTTTACAGTGATATAAATAAAAAAAGTTAAAACTTTAATAATATATATATATATAGGTAAGCTTTTACAAAAATTTAAAATTAATAACAGATATATTTTTACCTAAATCAATCTCAGCATTACAAGTATCGGATGTAGATATTGTATCTGAATTTTGTGGAACAAGGTCATCTTTATTTGCTGTTCGATGTTCTTGTGAACTTATAGATTTACTATATGTAACTGCAGACTTTTTAGACTGAATATTAATTATTTTTTCATTACTTATTTGTATCGGAGGCTTAGTTATTTTCTTATAATTTTTTATCAGTGGTTTTTTTATTTCATAAGTCATTTTGCTTTTATTTAAATCGTTTGATATATTAGAAGCTTCATCTAAATCATTGCTTGTGTCAGTTCTATCTGAATTATCAGAAGAACTTGAAATTTTTTTTACTCGATTCATTTTCTTATCACCTTGTATTAATGGTGTCTTTATTTCACAGATTTTGCTCTTATTTATTGTTAAAGCTTTTGGTGTATTAGGAAAATTATCTAACTCTAAATCATTGCGAGTTTTTAATTTATTGATGCTTGTGTCGCTTGTATCAGAATTATCAGGAGATGAACCTGTATTTTTTTTTGCTCGTTGATATCTCGATTTTTTGAGGTTATTTCCATCATCACCATCTATATCGGATATTTGTTCAGCTAATTTAAGTTTGTCTATAGCTTTATCATATGTATCTAAAACGTATAAAATTTTTGAATATTAAAAATTAGATTTTTGTTTTTATATATTTTATAATCAAATATCACTTAAAATTTAAATTTTAATATATACTTTTAATACATATATATTATAATTTTAATTTATATAATTTTTGATAAAAAAATAAAATACATTTTTTATATTACTAACCGCTGCTACCAAAAATACGGATTATTTTATATAATTGCCAATCATCAGAAGGAAATATTCTTTTCATAATTGCTTTATTTATCTTAATTTGACTTGTATATGATGGCCATTTACATTCCTTATTATTTTCAGTTAACCATTCAGAAGGAACAATTTGTAAACCATCTTCGAACTCCACAATATTATATGCCATAATAACTGTAAATAAAAATTGATCAGCATTGAAATTATAAATAATCTATGATGTAAATAATATGATAAAAATGTGACGATAATAGTAATAATAATAATAATAATAATAATATTTGCAATTTATATTAGAGTATTATAATTACGTTTAATTATTTAATTACAAATGCAAATTAATATTAAACATGTATTATTCAGTTGTGTGTAACATCGGAAATATAATATAATTTTTTTTATAAGGCATTTTCAACATTTTTGCTCTAATTTTATCAAACTCTCATGTCTGAAGATGAGAATATTCAGACATGATACCAATATTTAAAGTTAATGACGAAATAGGCTGTGTATATAAATCTTCCACTAACACAAGTACTTTGCCAATAGCATACATTTTATTGTCATTAGATTTAATGAAATTTAAAATTGACATTATTTGTCCATTTTCAAAAGAAATGCAATTATTTTTTGGATCATCACAGTTAATATAATATTGATTATTGCAAAAAATTTTATATTGTTGTACAGAAATGAAATCTTTCGTAATAGGACCATCACAATGAGAGCGTGTAAAACATTTTTCCATATCGTATGAATTTGAATATATTTTGAATGTTTCATTATTATGTATTGTCTCAATTTCTGCAAATCTTCTTGTTAATTGCTGTAATGGTTGGTTAGTTTTACGAATTAATTTCTTTAACGTAGACATATAATTCTCAAATTTAAATGCACTAAATTTATCCAGAGCACCAAATTGTTTTACGTCTGCAGCAAGATGTAATAAATTATGAATATTATGTGAAATATATTTAGAACCGTAGATAACTTGAAATGATTTTACAAAATGTTTTAATAAATTTTCTGCATATTCTATAATAGAAGTTTGATATGTTAAAGTAGGATGTGCAAGAATTGTGATTGCTACATGTAATGTTAGAAAATTTAAATATACATTTTCTTGTAGTATTCCTTTCAATATAATAGGACCTGTATATAATAAAAATTGCCGATATTCTGTGGCTTTCCAATGTTTGATATACTTTAATGATCTTGGTTTTCGAGCAAAATCAGAAGGAATATAATTGCGTAACTTTATTAGTTTCTTAGAAATTTGTTCTTTGTCTGAATTTGATAATCTTATCTTAAGTGGTCCTGAAAGCCATAACATAATAAGTTTACGCATAACACCCAAACATACCAGGTGCATATAATCTAGTGGCACATTTGTAACTAAGCCTAGATTTGGTATATTTTTTAAAATTGTGTCACCAGTTTGATAATCAAGATTATAAGATCCAGTAAAAAATTCTTTATCATTACGTAACATCATATTAGATGTGTATGGAAAACATATATGTCCTTCTATATTATCACCTTCAATAATGCATTTAGTGCAACTATTATATCCAGTGTGTCCTTTTACATTTAAAATAAATGATTTAGCAGGAGCGTCACAAATTATTGCTTTAATTTCGACTTTTATGATCTGTCCCTCATAATCAATCCCATTATTTATAAAAGCAATAGCATCACCTACAAACATTTTTAAAAACTCATTTGCATTTTTTGGTTTTCCTTCACCATAATATAAGGCAATGACATATACATTGTTTATAATATTATCTGCACATAATATTGGCCATAAACTCTTTGTGGAAGACTTATATATAGGTAAACCATCAATATTTATTTAGAGAAGTATTTATTGAGGAAACTATTATTAATCTAAAAGGAATATTTTCCTTGTGGATCTTGGGGAGCCCATAGGCTTTAGGAAGAAGAGAGTCGCTTGAAAATAAATAATAATATTCTTTTTTGTTGATGAAATCTTTTTTCAACCATTTTTTTAAACAAATATTGAGTTCTTTTTCTATTTTTGTTGATGGATTGTTTTTAACTATTGTATACGTAGAATCGTCTTCTAGGAGACTCTCAACTTTTTTTATATAAAATTCTTTTTCTAGTGCGACTGTAATGCTGCCTTTATCTGCTCTAGTAAATAAAATATTAGGATTTTGATTGCAGAATTTAATTGTGTCTTTATGCATGTGAAATAATTTTTCTTGTATGTCCGTTTTTTTGTCGTTATTGTTTAAAAATAATGAAAATTGTGGAATGGCAGCATTACGAATCGAAGTAAGATTTCTGATCCCATTAGAATTGCTTTCTATATCTTTGATGAATTCGTGATATTTCGTATTAACACATTGCCTCGTTATTGGAGATTCGTATCACGCGTGGTTCACATAATCCTTCGAGTCACGAAAGTGATTCTTTTCCGCCGGTCATCGGCAAAAATTTGTAGAATATTGGGCAAGCGATATTTTCCATTATTTCAGTTTTATTTGTGAAATACATGCATAGCTCGGCTGCAATTACGACCGCATGTATCACCACGTGCTCCGATATTACAGTGTTCCGGAGACTCTCAGAGACCTCGATTTCGCGAACGGTGCATCGCGCATCCGCGTTCGGCTCTTGATCGCTGCGATCTTTGTAAAAATTATCGCGAGAAGATTTCCGTCGAGTACGCGCGCAGCAATTACGATCAAGCACAAGATGTCCGTCCGTTCTCGTTAAAATTTTTGTCCACCGTTCGCCAAGTGTGTTTAATTCGAACTCGAAACTTTAGTTTTTTTTGTGAAAGATCGACAACTTTAGTTTTTTTTGTGAAAGATCGAATAAACCTTTTTTTAACCATATTCTCAGCTGTTAACAATCAACCCCTTCTTCCCTCTATTCCCGATCAAAATTAATTTAATCAGTGCATTCCGCAACATTTCTGGTCCTTCGAGCCGGATCGGGACTGAGGTTTTTTGCCTTTTTTGACTGTTAACAGCTGTGTTGGTGCTACGCGTTCAGTAGCGAACTCGTTCGATTATCGCGTAGTGGTGCAATAAAAAACCTGTGTAAAATGGAATCCTTCGAAGAATTAATGCACGAACAATCTACAAAAATGAGCTCAGTTATTCGTGCGATATCTAATTTTAAAAAGTTAGGTCAAGCTAAAATGACCTATGCAGTGACGAAAAATCGCATGGAAACATTAAAAGAAAAATTCGAACAGTGCTCAAAATTAGATGCCAAATTACACGCTTCCGCTGACTCCAAGGAGAAGACCACGCACCCCTACTTCTCAGATCACGAATTTGACGAGTGCGAAGAAGCCTACGAGACAGCGTTGGATTATTTCGCAGAGGTTGTACATGAACTCTCCAAATCATCAGTTCATCCTGCAGCTAACGTAAGTCATTTGCACGAATGTCAGTCTCATACGACACTCAACCTACCGAAGGTCACATTGCCGGTCTTCGATGGATCGTTCGACAAATGGGAGAGCTTCCGCGATCGTTTTCAATCGATGATTATAGAAGAAAAAAGCCTGTCTAACGTACAAAAATTGCATCATTTATTCTCGTGTCTAAAAGGCGAAGCGCTCACCGCGATCGAACATTTAACGATTACTTCTGATAATTTTGCTGTAGCATGGACGATTCTTTCGTCCAATTTTGAAAACGAGCGTCGGCTAATCAATTCATATATACATCGCTTATTTACACTGCCCAATGTTACGGCGAAATCGGCGACCGAACTTCGAGCTCTACAGAGCAAATTAACTGCCGCAATTGCCGCGTTAAAAAATTTGTCTCGTCCGGTCGAACACTGGAGCGATATTTTTGTTTATATTATCACACAAAGACTCGACAAATCCTCGCGCGAAGCGTGGAAATTGAAGTTAGGAAAAACGACCGTCTATCCTACGTTTGACGAAATTAGCGCGTTCTTGGATTCTCGTATTCGCGCTCTCGACGCCCTTGTACCGATCGCTTCGACACTCGATAAACAAAGCGATAAATCAAACGCGAAATTAAAACAAAGGGCTGTCATTTCGCATACAACAAGCGCCACGAAACTTTCGTGTCCCGTGTGCGAATCAAATCATTTGTTATATCAATGTACCGCGTTCCTCGGAAAAACGCCGACTCAGCGATACGAAATTATTCGTAACGGCAAGCGTTGCCTTAATTGTCTCAGTTCGAAGCATCAAGCGAAAGAATGCCCGCGTACCCGCTCGTGTAAAGAATGTCACAAAAGGCATCACACGCTTTTACATTTTTTTGACGCTCCGAAATCAGCTGTTCAAGCGTCATCGTCTCCCGCGTCAACAAATTCCGTCATCACGACAAGTGACGTTTCCTCGCATATCGTTGCGAAAGCTGTAACAGCGCGTCACATTCTCCTTGCAACTGCTCGCGTTCGCGTGCATTCAATGCACGGTCGATTCCAATGGGCCCGAGCGCTTATCGATCAAGGATCTGCGTCATCCTTTATAACCGAAAATTTAGTGCAGTCATTAAGACTTCCGAAATTAAATACCGCTGTTAGGGTAACAGGTATTGGCGAAACGCAGACAAACGTTCGACATGCCGTTCATCTAACGATAACTCCCAGCAACGCGGACACTCCGGTTTATCGAACCACCGCGTTAATTTTAAAATCGTTAACTCGATATTTGCCAAACCGTCTCGACATTCCAGAGCAATGGCCGCATTTGAATGGCCTTTCGTTAGCTGATCCCGATCCCGCAGGATCAGATCCAATAGAAATAATTATCGGAGCGGATCTTTTCGGGTCACTCATCCTCGACGGCGTTCGAAAAGGCGCGGTTGACGAACCGATCGCTCAAAATACCGCGCTAGGCTGGATCATATCCGGACCTATAGCGCAACTCAGACCGCTCTCGCAGTCGTCCATTAGAGTACATCATTGCTCTGTTACGGATGATCTCAATCAAACTCTCCGCCGATTTTGGGAAATCGAAGAAATTCCCGCTTCATCGAAAATAACTAGTGAAGAAAAGGCATGCGACGACCATTTTAATTCGACACACTCTCGAAATTCTGAAGGTCGCTATATCGTCAGACTTCCATTTAAACACGGACCTCCACTCAACATTGGAGAATCTCGACATTCCGCGCTTCAGAGTTACCTTCGCACGGAAAGCCGCATTAAAACGGATTCATCGAAATCGTCGGAATATCATAATTTTTTAAAAGAATATTATGATTTGAGACACATGCAACGCGTCTCAGAAACCGAACAATTAATCGACTCGAATCAAATCGTATATATTCCGCACCATGCCGTATTCCGCGCTAACAGCTTAACAACGCGAATACGTATCGTTTTCAACGCTTCAAGTCGAACCTCAAACGGTACGTCATTGAATGATCATTTATATCCGGGCCCTAAACTTCAAAAGGACCTTGATGCAGTGATTTTGCGTTGGCGCACATTTCGATACGTTTATTCCGCCGACGTGGCAAAAATGTATCGCCAAATTCAAGTCGATCCTCGCGATAGTGATTTCCAGCGCATCTTCTGGCGGCCATCTCCAACACATCAAGTTGAGGAGTATCGTCTCTGTACCGTAACGTACGGCATGACTTCAGCTCCGTACTTAGCTTTGAAGGTCATGAATCAACTCGCCATAGATGAAGGCGCTTCATTTCCATTAGCCACATCCGTTATCGATCGTCAAATGTACGTCGACGACTTTATCTTCGGCGCCGACGACAAGGTTCTCGCTCGTCAAACTCGCGAGCAGATTGTTTCTTTTCTCAAAAGAGGTGGATTCACGCTACAAAAATGGGCAAGCAACGTGTCCGAACTCCTTGACGAGATCGAAGATACCGACCACGGTCTCGCTCAAAGCCGAGATCTAAACGAAGATGAGAGCTTGAAAATTCTCGGTCTTACTTGGCAACCAGATCGCGACATCTTCAAATTTACCATTACGATTACAGGGCCTCCTGGCAACACCAAAAGAAGAATTTTATCCGACATCGCCAAATTCTTTGATCCACTTGGATGGGCAACTCCAGTGATTATTCGCGCCAAAATTTTGATGCAACGACTTTGGATCGCTAAATGTGAATGAGACGAAGTCGCTCCGCCGAATCTGCTTGAAGCCTGGCAGCAGTATCATACTCATCTTAAACATCTAGAAGAGGTGATGATTCCACGTTGGATTCAACTCGGCCATCACGTACTGCATCTAGAGTTGCATGGATTCTCGGATGCATCTACCAAAGCATACGCTGCAGCGGTGTACATTCGCGTTGTCACGGTGGATGGAATGGTCTCGGTCAATCTTCTTGCCGCAAAATCAAAAGTCGCTCCTGTCAAAGTAATAAGTGTTCCGCGACTCGAGTTATCTGCAGCTCAATTACTCGCACGGCTCATTCATTTCATTCGCGAAGCTCTCGACTTTCGTGAGGTAAATGTTTATTGTTGGACCGATTCCACAATTACTCTTGCCTGGCTGAGCCGACCTTCTACTACATGGAAGACATTTATAGCGAATAGAGTAGCCGATATTCACACGCTACTTCCGGACATTCCATGGCGTCATGTCCCAACAAAGGAAAATCCTGCCGACTGCGCATCGCGCGGGATCTCTCCCGACGACCTTGCCACAAACCTTCAATGGTGGTCAGGTCCCGATTGGCTTATTAAATCTTCCGATTATTGGCCAAAATCTAACTCGGATTTCGATCCCCACGCGCTAAGCGAGCAACGCGCGCAACCACAATCGCTCACTACATCCGTTGTCGCATCGTGGGACCTATCACAACGTTATTCGTCATGGCACAAACTCCTTCGAATAACTGCATACATCTATCGATTCGTAACGAATTCCCGCTCTCGACATATCAATCTCAATCTGAAGATACAAAACCCTAGAGCTCCGATCTACCTAAATCCGATTGAAATTAAGTCCGCTGAAATCTTTTGGATTCGTTACATTCAATCAGAATTGTTTCATAGCGAGATATCAGCACTCAGTACGGCAACTCCAATCAAGAAATCTAGCACACTGCTTTCATTAAATCCTTATCTCGATAATGATCAAATAATTCGAGTCGGTGGCAGGCTAAGGAACGCCACCTTACAAAGCGCCGTTCGCAATCCGATTGTCCTAAAGGACCATGCCTTGGTCAGGATGATCATCATGGACACCCACCGACGAATGTTGCACGCTGGATCTCAATTAACATTAGCTCGGATCCGAGAGAAATTTTGGATTCTGCGAGCACGATCTCTGGTTTGCGCTGTACTTTACAAATGTGTATCATGTACACGAGAAAGGGCTCAGATTCCTAACGAGCTCATGGGCGATCTTCCGAATGTAAGAGTAAATCGCTCAGCTCGAGCATTCGAACATGCCGGTGTCGATTATGCCGGTCCAATTCTTGTACGAACCTCTCGTGGACGAGGTCATAAAGCGCATAAAGCCTATATTGCCGTGTTCGTTTGTATGACGACAAAGGCGATCCATCTCGAGCTCGTTAGCGACTACTCGTCAGACGCTTTTCTCGCCACATTAAATCGTTTCGTTTCTCGTCGCGGATACCCTGCATCGATTTATTCGGATAATGGAACCACATTCCAAGGTGCCGATCGCGAACTTAAACTCGCAATCGCGCAGGCTTTAAAAAATTCGGATTTGCAAAATACGCTTTCGACCGACGGAATAAACTGGCATTTCGTGCCTCCTTCCGCTCCCCACTTCGGTGGATTATGGGAAGCTGCTGTACGCAGCGTCAAATACCATTTAAAGCGCTGTATCGGCTCACATACGCTCACATTTGAAGAATTAAATACTGTTCTTTGTCGTATCAAAGCGTGTCTTAACTCGAGACCTATTGGGTCTGTGTCCGAAAATCTCGATGATTATCATGTATTAACACCGGGACACTTCCTCATCGGAGGACCCATCTTAGCTGCGCCACAGCCAAGCGTTCTCGATCTTAACGAAACTCGTCTTTCCCGCTGGCAATTGTTGCAACATATTACAGAAAAATTTTGGAAATCATGGTCAAACGACTACTTATTAACGTTGCAGCAGCGGCCAAAATGGAAAATTGCGCAACGACTTGCGACTGTAGGCCGAATCGTTCTCTTGCGGAACGCACTTGCTCCTCCGTCTCACTGGGAGCTCGGCCGTATCATCGAATGTCATCCCGGCAACGACGGACTCGTTCGCGTCGTTACCGTGCGCACCGCGCGTTCACAGTATAAGCGTCCAATTGTAAAATTATGTTTTCTTCCGATCGATATCAATACTTCAAGCGATCAAAGTTCCGGCATGGCGGGCGGCACCGATTCCGATTAGACTTAAGTAATAATGTTCAAAAATTATTGTACTGCACCATTTGTTGTAAAAAAAAAAAAAAACTTTCCATATTCGTATTGTAAGCGTTCTAGTCATAAATTGTAAGCGTTATAGTCTTTACTTCGAATAAAATCATTCGAGACGGGCGGTATGTTCCGGAACCGTTGAAAATAATTGAGAGTCTCCGCGAAAAGTTTAAATGTCGCGCGATCAAATATATTGAAAACCATAAATCGTCGCATTAGAGAATCACGAATTTCCACGCGACCGAGGCATAGCGCGTAGCCGATCCTTCTCACACCTCATTGCAATTCGCATTCGCGGTCCTTTTTCGCCAACTCAAGTGCGCGGTGTATCGATTAGGATCTGTCGCGCACCCCCGATCATGCCTATCTGAGTCGCTAATATTCCTTCCTCGTTTCCCGTTCCTTCTTCTTGTTCCGGCTCTCAGTGTATTAACACATTGCCTCGTTATTGGAGATTCGTATCACGCGTGGTTCACATAATCCTTCGAGTCACGAAAGTGATTCTTTTCCGCCGGTCATCGGCAAAAATTTGTAGAATATTGGGCAAGCGATATTTTCCTATTATTTCAGTTTTATTTGTGAAATACATGCATAGCTCGGCTGCAATTACGACCGCATGTATCACCACGTGCTCCGATATTACAGTGTTCCGGAGACTCTCAGAGACCTCGATTTCGCGAACGGTGCATCGCGCATCCGCGTTCGGCTCTTGATCGCTGCGATCTTTGTAAAAATTATCGCGAGAAGATTTCCGTCGAGTACGCGCGCAGCAATTACGATCAAGCACAAGATGTCCGTCCGTTCTCGTTAAAATTTTTGTCCACCGTTCGCCAAGTGTGTTTAATTCGAACTCGAAACTTTAGTTTTTTTTGTGAAAGATCGACAACTTTAGTTTTTTTTGTGAAAGATCGAATAAACCTTTTTTTAACCATATTCTCAGCTGTTAACAATCAACCCCTTCTTCCCTCTATTCCCGAACAAAATTAATTTAATCAGTGCATTCCGCAACAATTATTAATTAAATAAATGATTTATAATAAATTTATAATAGTTATTAAATATATTCTAATTAATAAAATATTTATATATTTTATATAAATATTAACCTTATATTATTATAACATTTTATTATAACATATTATACATTTATTATTTTATACCATACCTAGATATACCTAAATATACCATATTATCTAATTACTAAAATAATTTCTTTTTTAATTACAGTTTACAGAGGAAGACGCGCCGGAGTTCGCGTCCAGGAGGAGCGCTTTATGCGCTTCCTCCTTAAACTGTCCTCGCCCCATTATTATTGGGGCAACAGGCCGAGGAGGGGCGGACGAGGACGGGGACGGCGAAACGCCGAATAGTATATAATAATATATAATATGATACATTATATACATAAATAAATATACATATATATACATTCTTCATTTTATTTAAATAAAAACCCTATAGATAAAACTTTATAACCCTAACATATTATGAATTGTTAAATAAATCGCAAAACATTATTCATACTATAATTATTTGGTGAATAACATTATTGATAATAATAAGAGAAATAATAGAAAATGGTATTGTGATTGTGATTGAAACAAACATTCTTTCTAAACAGAGTTCGATTATAGTATAAGTTTCTTGATTTAAAATGTGCTATATTTAAATCATTTAATTATTTTTTTCGTTCAAGTACATTTAACAGCAAAAACTGCATATACGTAGGTATGTATTTAACTCTACTGCCATTACTTGAAACAAATACATTATTCGATATTACCAAATTGGAACTCTGGAATTACGAGTAATTATTTTTCATTGTACAGACTAGGTTTAAATTTTTGAAGACCTTCTTTTGAACATGGCTTGACCTTTTCATTTTTATGATTTTTTGAAGATAGGGTGAGAGAGGGACGAATGAGGTAAGAGAAGACGAGATAGGCGAAAGAGGGTGAAAGAGGACGAAATTGGGTGAAGAGGGCGAAAGAGGACGAAAGAGGACGAAAGAGGGTGAAAGAGGACGAAAGAGGGTGAAAGAGGATGAGAGAGAATGAAAGAGTGAAAGACGAAAAGGGGTGAGAGGGGCGAAAGAGGGTGAAAGAGGACGAAAGAGTGTGTGAAGAGGACGAAGAGAGTGAAAGAGGACGAAAGGGTGAAAGAGGAACGAAAGAGGGTGAAAGAGTGAGATGAATGAAAGAAGGGAGAGAGGATGAAAGGGGTGAAAGATTGAAAGAGGTGTGAGAGGAAGCTAAAAGGAAAAGTGTAAAGAGACGAAATATGGTGAAATAGACGAAAAGGTGGATGTAAATAATGAAGAGGGAAATAGAAGAGGACGAAAGAGGAGATGAAAGAGGGTGAAAGAGGACTAAAGAGGGTGAAATACAAAAATGTGAAAGATGAGAAAAGTGAAAGAGACGGAAAAGGGTAATGAAGTAAAGATGGTTGAGAGAGGACGAAAGAGAGTGAGAGAGGATGAAAGAGGGTGAAAGAGGCGAAAAAGGGGTGGGAGTGGGTGCGGGGGTGGGGGCGGGGGGCGGGATGTGGGAGGGAAAGGGGTGGGTGGAAGTTGAGGGAGGTGTGAGTAAAAGGTGAGAAGAGATTTATATATATATATATAATCCTGATGACGTCAGCGGACGCGGACAGAGAAGAAGAAGAAGAAGAAGAAGAAGAAGAAGAAGAAGACGACGTTACTTCATTTTTCATGAAAAACGTCACTTTTTGACCGCTTGTATCTCCAGAACGGCTTGACCGATTTTATTTTTTCTTGACTCAAATTACTCGTGGCGATGCCGCTTTTTAGGTTATATTACGTGCAATTCAAAATTTTTTATATTTTAGTAGTTCTACACCCCCAAAAAATGGACTTTGATGGTGCAGGATAAGGAGACTTGTAGTGTCTTTTAAGGTCTCTTAGGGTTTGAACATGGCCGGAGACACTACCGCGTCTCCTAATATAATAATAATAAAATATAATGATAAAAATAATATAAAATCAAAAATATATATATATATATGTATATATATATATCTACACTGGCAGATCCATAATGGAGACCATGGGGGCCCTTCCACTTAGAGTTTCCTTTTTCAAAAGTATTTATAAAGAAATGTTATATTTAATATTTGCGAAATGCTTAATCACAATTTTTATTCCAATCATATTTTTTAATTTAAGACACGTTTAGATATAAAAAAAAAAATTCATATTTGATCTGAAAAAAAATTTTATTTGCGGCGAATCAAAACCTCCTTAACAAATTTCTGGATCCGCCACTACATATTTATCTATAATATATACCCAGTAAACACTGTTATATTAATGTTATTTAATTTATTTCATTCTTTGAATCCTTTGTTAGGATTATAGGTCAGAAATTAAATTAACAAAGAAAATATATACTTTGAATCTTATATTAGTATTCATTCCTTATATGCATTTCATGGGGAAAATTTGAATACGAAATATTAAGTCTGGTTTCGCCGCGTAACGGCAAACAAAAAATAAAATAAATAACATTGTAACATCATATTTATGTAAAAATATATATTTATGTAAGAACCCAGTAAACACAAAGTAACAGTAACATAACATTAATGGTACAATTTCCTATTCAACAATATAACTGTTATGTACAAAGCATGTTACATTGCAGTTAGATTGTTGAGTAGGAAATTACATCATTAATGTTATATTACTGTTATTTTGTGTTTACTGAAAATAATTTATATAAGAAGCATATTTCATATATAAACTATTAACGTAACAACTATTACATTACTTATTACTCTAAATAACAACTGTTTAGTGGGTATATATATATAGTATATACATATATTTAGACGTTTTAAATGTATATAACTTACTTTTTTAGACTTTTCTTATTCTGCTTATTTTTCTAATTCCAAATCCTAATCTATTTCTAAATTTCTTATTTTGAATCTCATTTTTCATTTGAAGAAACGAATGTTATTTACTATCACAAGTAAATGAAATTTCAATATAATAATAAAATATAATAATATATAATATTATATATATAATATAATATAATGTATTATAATCTCATTATAATTTTATAATAATTTTAAATAACATTATATATATTATATTTTGTTATAATTACAACATTATATGTAATATCCCAGCAAATACAAAATAACAATTGTATAATATTAAATTATAATTTTCCATTCAAGAATATAAGTATTATATAACACTTATATAGAAGAAGAATATAAGAATACAAGAATATAAGTGTTATATAACATGCTTATATAATATTGTTATATTATTATAAAATTATAACTTAATATTATATAATTATTACTTTGTGTTTGCTGGGATATTACATATATTGTTATGATAAAATATATAATAATGTATATAATGTAATAATATACATATATAATATAATATAATAATATATAACAATATAATATAATAATATATTATATATAATGTAAAAATATATTATTTTCTTACAGACTCAAGAAAAAAAAATTTCGATGTAATCAAATATTTACATCTCCATGATTATTATTTATTCATACATTACATATTCTTTAAGTTCGTAATTAGTTCTAAAAATTTTAGTTCTAAAAATTTTAAATATAATTCTTGAAATGTATAATTTAATATTTTTACGATTAAAGATTGATTATTAATTATTGATTATTAATTTTATTTATATTTATATTTTTATTAATTTTATTTGTTCATTTTATTTTATTTTAATAAAATTTAAACGTTTAAATTTTATTATACAATTATATAATTAAATAATAAATAACCATTATATAATGCAATAAATTATTAAGAAATAATTATTATAATTGGATTATATAATAAAATTTGGATGTCTAAATTTGATCAAATATTTCGTTCACTAAAAAACATATCTTTTGCCAAGAAATTATTGGAAATACCTTATGGAATATTCTCGTTATTTTGAGATCGTGTTCAAATCTCAATTCCCTCATATTTTTGAAACATATAAAGAACAGAAAAAGAATGTTATTGTAAAACATCAAATGGATATTGTTTTCCTAGCTTTCTTCAACAACTCAAGTAGAGACTTATTACTCTTTATATAATCCAATTCCTGTTATAAAAATATAACATTCATAGAATAAAACTCTCATAGATGTAGAAGTGAGAGCAAAAAATAGAATGTATTCATTATATTAATATCTTATCATGTATCACAGTCTGGAATTACAATAAAAGGACGTGAATAATTTTTAAATGTTGCATCTCTTGCTTCTTCAATAATTTGAAGATTTGATCAAGTAGAAATACATTAGTATCTACAACAATATATATAGTAGACTCTTCTTATGTAACTCTGCTCTATTATGATGTATTAATTCTAAAATATTTCCCGATATACAATTTGTCTCAATATGATTCAGGTTTCTCCCTAATTGTGTTCTAACAACTTCAACCTATATTAAATATATTAAATGAAAAATTATATTGTTTTCACTATTATTGTATAGATAAGATATATACATAAAACACACAATAGATTCCTAATTAATATAAATTTTAAAAAATGAGTAAAAAATATAAAATATTTGAGATTACTAAAACACACAGTTAAAATAAGATAATTCTCTATGATACATAAATACACAAATTAATTAATGTTTTAATTATATTGATAATACCTCTTGTGCAATGGCTTCATCATTCATTGGTTCCCAATCCATGTGTTGCGTGCGTGCGCGTCTCGTGTCGAGCGCGTGTGTCAACGCACCTTCTTTATAATTTAATTAATTTATAAATTAGTACAGTTATAATTTTTAATAAATTTATAAATTAATTTATACATTAATAAATTTATAAATTAATAATTTAATATGAGATATATAAATATGTATATCACGAAAATATAAAATCTATGGCACACAGCATATTTTTCTTGCTAGCTATAATGCGTTATAAAAAATGTAAATATATATGTATGTCTAGGAATTGCAAAATATATATGTATGTCTAACAATTAGAATTAATTAATTCTAGCATGAAAAATGCATAGGATGCCTAAAAAATAACTTTACAAAATTATACACAATACATTATAAGGTTTTTTTAATGAAAAAATACATTTTGATTTATGAAATTAAGTGAACAGCAAAGATACAATAATATAAAGTTTTTGTTCTAAATTTATATAAATTATAAAGTACTCTAAAAATATGTATATAAAAAAATAGTACAACTTAGTGTTAAAGTTTGTTCGGATTGGCTTATAATACTAAAAGTAATTTCATATAAAATATTCATATAGATACATATGTTATATATATCCATATTATCTTACATTAACAATAGTAGGCAATATTGGGCATCTTAAATATATCCTTATATACATGATCATGTTCCTAGATATATCATTTATTTAAAAGACATGGATGTTAAAAATGCTCTTCACTTTGACTCACAATCAAATAAATCATAGATGATTTATTTGTATTATATTTATTTATATTATATTTATATTATATTATATTTATATATTTATAACTTTATGCATTAAAAAAATTTTTACATTAAACTTATATGCATATAATACCTGAATATAATATAAATAAATATTTCCATCATTTCTTTCTTAGTACAGACATGTATAAGACTGATTCCATTCTTTTATATATTAATGTTCTATAAATATTCTTCCCAAAAAATTATTTTTCATAAAAAATACGAAAAATGCGAGAATGTTATTTACATGATAACAAATTATCATATTTATATCAATGCTATAAAATACTTCTTCAAAATTATCCTAACAATCGTTTCAATCAGGAAGAGTGATAGTTCGCAAAGAGTCTTCGGGAAAAGTTGCTATTTCCGCGACAGTGCTGAAATTAAAGGGAACTGCTATTCCACCATCAAGAACTAAACCTCCATCAAAACACTCTGATCTTATGGTGATCCTTTTACAAAAACCACGAGGATATATGCGCTTTGGAACGGACACTGCATCAGTCATTATCATATCTCTTATCGAATAACATAGTATGGAATCCTCTGTAAATATTTTTATACAATGAATCCTTTAGAATTTTGTTATATAATCTCGTAAGTCGAACATTTTTATAAAATAATAATAATAATAATAATAATAATAATAATTACCGCACAATTATCTTTTGTAACATCCTTTCTTCCTTCTTTCACTTTATTTTAAACTCTTTGTCTTCTTTATTTCCTCCTTTCTTTCTTTAAAACATTAACTAAAAATAAAATATATAACACAAAGTATCAATTTTTTATAATATATAAAGTATTAATTAAATATCAAAAACACAAGTTCTATTAGAAACGTTATCTGAACTTATCTGATGAAGTAATCTTGAACACGTCCAAGGAGAAAAGAGAAACCTTTACCTTGATTTTTAACATAATCTTTCACTTAACCCGGCTGTTACTAATAACCTTCGATTTACATAACTGTCAAAACGCGCGATCTTCGCTGCGACGACAGTTGCTCACGAAGTAAGCCCAACGAAAGAACCAATCAGCATCGCGGAAAAGCGACAACAATACTTTCGAGATATGCGAGAATCGATGTCGCACTTTTTCAAATAGGACTAGATCGTCGCGCGCGCTTCGCGCGCGCCAATGCGATTATCTTATTTCGATATTTTACAGCATATAATTTGTATATTATTGCAAAACTAAAACTTATCTATTTTAATATATAATTCCTACCTCTTCCAATACCTCTCTTCTTTTCTTTCTCATTTA
>NW_028189262.1:0-30302 GCF_048542155.1 Nylanderia fulva
TCAGCGTCTTTGGTGGCCTGGCTGAAATATGCTACCGGTGCCCACGACCGATTGGACTGCTTTTGGAGCAAGATCGCGCCGAACCCGGTGTGGCATGCATCGGTGTGCAGTTGCGTTTCTGCGGCTGGGTTATACAGCCGCAATACGGGCGCCGAAGTGAGTTCCGTTTTTATTTTATTAAACGCTTCGACACACTCGTCGTCAAAGCCGAAAACAACGTCCTTCTTTAACAAATTCTGCAATGGTCGTGCCTTTCCCGCAAAATTTTTTATAAACCGCCGGAAATAATTTGCTAGACCCAAAAAGCGTTGTAACTGCAAGCGATCTTTCGGCTGACTATAATTTTTCACCGCCTCCGTGTGTCGTGAGCTTAATGTTATCCCCTCTTGCGAGACGATATATCCGAGGAACTCAACCCTTTTTTTAAGGAATTTACTTTTCGACAAATTTAATTGAAACCCGTATTTCTTGAGAATTAACATTACTTCCTTTAATACCGTTATATTTTCTCCGACCGTCTTGGACGGGATGAGCACGTCGTCCATATACACGACTACCTTATCCTCTCTGATCATTGGATTCAATATTTGAAACAATCTCTTCTGAAATTCGGCCGGGGCTTCGCTATACCCGAACGGTAAAAACTTGTATTCATACTGCCCATCCGGGGTCGCGAACGCGAAGTATTTCGTTGAGTTCTCGTGTACTCGAATCTGATGGAAGCTGTCTTTTAGATCTATTAACGAGAATACTCTCGCCTCCCCGAGTCTTGCGAAACATTCCTCTATTACCGGGAAGGGGAATTTTTGTTTTATAATTCGACTGTTAAGTGGCCGTAGGTCAACGCATAATCTCATGCTACCGTTTTTTTTTCTTACAGGGACGACCCTGGCGCAATAAGACGAGACGCTGGGCTGGATTATACCGCGTCGGAGTAGGTCATCCACGATCCGGCGCATCTCAAGGCGTTCGCTGTGGGCGAATCTCCGCGGGGCATACGCGTAGACGGATTCGTCCCTGAGCCGGACCTGTACTGTGTACCCGTCATCTACCGGTACGACTGGTCTACTCTCTATCTTTGTTATTTCTTTTTTTAATTGTTTTTCCGTTTCCGAATCAAAGTCAGTCGCAAGGTTGTCTATTGTTTGCTCGATGTCGGTATCGTGATCCTCGACGCACAAGGGTAGACGGGCAAACAACTCGACCGTGTTTTTCTGCCCTTGCGCGGTAGGCTCGAATACCAACGTCAGCTTTTCGTTTGTCAAGAAGTCGCGACCTAATATAAAATCCGCTTGGAAGAAATCGCTATTCAGGACAAATAACGTTAAGTCGAACAACATTCCGGGCATTTTTTTCTAGAGATATTTGTACCGAGACTGTTCCGAAAGTTTCCAAGGATTGATCGTTCAAATTCTTTAATACGCGATCCGACGAATTCAATTTAACGCTCTTTGGTTTGATAAATTTACAATAAACGCTATGTTTTACAAACGAGACGGGGCTTCCTGTATCTATTAAGGCTAACCATTTTTTCCTCTCACCCAACAGGCTGTCCACGCAAACGAGAGGATCCTCCACGACGAGCCGGTGATGTCGGTCCCTGACGGCTGCCACTACTTCCGCCTGGAGACCTTCCTCGGAGACCCCGGCTGCCACCGCCGAAGTAGTTGCTAATTTCTGTGTTTTGGCTTCCTTTTTTTTGAGGAGGGGGCAATCGAAGCGACGATGGCCCTTCTCCTTGCAATAAAAACAGTTGACCTCACCTCTGCACTCTTTATGCCCATGACCTCTCTTCCCGCAGTTCCTGCAGGTGGAGTCCTTCGGCTTGGCTGTCGAGCTGCCCGCCGCTTGCTTCTTGTCCGGGTCTCCCATGCCCTGGGTGATCCGGCGCATATGCTCCAGGAAGACGTCCATCGTCTCTGCTGACACCGAGAGCGCAATGCCTCTTAGCGACGGCTGCGTGATGCCGCTTACCAGCAGATGTATCCGGTCCGTCTCTGCTAGGTCTGCCCGATGCATGATTGCCAACTTGTGTATGGCATATTCGTCGAAGGTCTCCCGGCCCGACTGCCACTTCCGGGCTTCGAT
Organism: Nylanderia fulva; assembly: GCF_048542155.1. NCBI lineage: Eukaryota > Metazoa > Arthropoda > Insecta > Hymenoptera > Formicidae > Nylanderia > Nylanderia fulva. Next base: position 2,089 of record NW_028189262.1, read on the forward strand.
GCGCTGCATCACCTTGAAGAAGGGGACCTTCTGATCGAACATCTTGACCATTTCATCGCGGAGGCCAATCCACGATTCGACCGCCGCTCCGCTCTGGACGTCGAACCACCGGCGAGCCGATCCGGACAGCTTACTTGATGCTGCCAGCAGCGCGACTCCGTCGCTAGCTCCGTGGACCAGGGTCACCTTCTCGACCCTCCTTATCCACGTACGGACATTGTCCTCCTCCTTACCAGCGAACTCTGGTATTTGGGAGGCCAATGCCTGGATCGCCGAGCCGGACGACCACGAGGATCGTCCCTCTGAAATCGGAGGAGATTCCGCCGGCGAGCGCAATGGTTCACGCTCCGGCGGTCCTCGTATTGGGGCGCTGTTCCTCTCCGGTGCTCCAGAGTTGCTTCGCCCCGAGAATACTTCTAGGAGTTGAGCGAAGCTTCTTTGCTGCTCCTCGAAGAAGCGCTTCTGGTCCTCCCGCTCTTCATCCTGTCGTCTGATTACTCTTTGGAGGGCGGCGACCACCTGTTGAAGGGGGTCCATTCGTTCCGACGGGCCAGCCTCGCTCGCTGGAGCCGGTCCTCCTGCTGGGCCCGCTTCTTGTAACGGAACCACCCTATTCCCGGAGCTTACCTCCATCGCTGCAAGCCCTATTAGGTCTTCCACTGGAGCGTGGCTCTGGAAATGGCCTATCAAAGTTTCGATAAGCTCGAACTTCCTTCCTGTTGTAGGCAGCCTGTACTTTGCCGTCTCCTGCCTCAACTGCTCCCCTGTGAGCTTTTCCAATGCCGCGCGATCCATCGCTGCCTCGAGTGATCCAGATCCCACTTCTGAGATGTAAGAACGTAACCGAAATACTTTCAATAAAACTATTATTAAATGTCCAGGATGGAGTATCTATTTGATTATCAAAAGGTAGCCCAGAGGAGGATGCAGCGCTCGAGGATATCACTGAATAACACTTAAGCTGTAAGACAACGTATGTTTATTCCGAAAAGTATACACTCTATACGACTCTCGCAAACTTATCTCGCTCGCTTCTCGAAGGAGAGTGCCGTCCGCTCGCGCTCTCCTCATTCCTTTCTGTCGGAGCACGGGGTGCGCCTGTGCACGCGCATGCGCCACCCGGTATACAGGGTTTGTCCGGAAAGTAATGCGTCGCATTTTTTTGTGACGCGACTATACATCGCAGAGCGATGGGACCGGTTGGGGAGGAAGGGGGGTACCCTTAGCTTTCCAACGGTAGGTCGCTCAATTGTTTCCATGCGCTTGGAGGGTTAGGACGGCTTATTCTGTGAACCTCTGCTTAGTGGTCGCGTCGAACTTGTGATGGAGAGAACGATAGAGCAACGCTATGCGATAAAGTTTTGCGTGAAGCTGGACAAGACGCCGCTGGAAACTTTTGAAATGCTCAAGAAAGTTTTCAGGGACGATTGCCTTTCCAAATCGCAGTCAAACAGATGGCACAAGATGTTTAGAGAAGGTCGGAAGGAGGTCGCCGACGAGGCCCGCGCAGGACGCCCGTCAACATCGCGAACGGACGACAATGTGACTCGTGTGCGCCAATTATTGAATTCAGACCGTCGAATGAATGTTCGCTTAATGTCGGAATTATTGAACTTGCCGAAAACGATTGTTCACGAGATTGTATCGGAAGACTTGGCCATGCGGAAGATTTGCGCAAAACTTGTGCCCAGAGTGTTGACCGATGCGCAAAAGCAACACCGAGTGGAAGTTTGTGAAGAACTCAAGCAACTCTGTGCAGATAATCCCAATTTCCTGAACAACGTTATCACTGGGGATGAGTCATGGGTCTTTCAGTACGATCCGGAGTCAAAGAGGCAGAGTGCGGAATGGCACACGACGTCGTCGCCGCGCCAGAAGAAGGCTCGCATGAGCAAGTCCCGGGTGAAGTCAATGCTCATTGTTTTTTTTGATGCAAAGGGGATAGTGCACCATGAATTCGTACCCCCCGGCCAGACTGTCAACGCTCAATTTTACAAGGAAGTGCTTCAGAGACTGAATCACAGGATCGCCCGCGTCCGAAAGGAGATCCGCGCTTCATGGAAACTCCATCACGACAACGCGCCGGCTCACACCGCCTTTGTTATTACGGCCTACCTGACCCGGATCGGTGTGGCAACGGTGCCGCAGCCGCCCTACAGTCCCGACTTGGCCCCGGCAGTGCCGGTCCTGGGTGCTTGGCCGCCCCTGTGCAGACCCATTTTTCGCCGCCCCTTTATTCCGTAAAAATTTGGGACAATTCAAAAATATTCGTACTATATAGAATAAATGAATAATTTCATTTGTAAAATATGTATTGTGTATTTTATTTTAATTATTATTTATAAAGGAAATGACAAACAAATTGTTAATGATACATATCTTTTAAAACATTCTAAAAGTAAATAACAAAATTACTGTAACGTTTTTAAATTAACTCTTCTGGCTTTTAGAGACGCAAATTCGTCTATTATTTTTGACAAGTCTATACTTTCTGATATTTCATGTTCTATAGAAATAAGTGCAAGACTGCTTAGTTTTTCCTGGGACATCGTAGATCGGAGATAATTTTTAATTATTTTAAGTTTCGAGAAACTTCTTTCGCCAGACGCAACGGAAACTGGCAGTGTTAAAAAAATTCTCAATGCAATAGTAAGATTTGGGAAACAAGATAACAAATCAGCATCTACGATTCTTTGTAAAACTTGAAAGGGATTGTTCGATAACGATGCGTCAGGAAAAATTTCCCGGTACGACATTATTTCATGATATAACTGAATACCATCAAAATCCCTTTTTAACACATTATTTTCATTTGATTGGAATTTTACATCCAAATCCATACATGATTTCATTAAGGCGTCATTATCCATTTTTTTGAAATCATATAAAAAGCTAAACAGAGATTCACATTCATTTATTAATTCAAACCTTTGATCAAGAGAATTGCTTATGTGATCTAAAATGAGAAAATAAAAATGTATTTTAAAGCGTTGTTTAGGATCTACAACCGAATCAGCTTTGCTTTCGTTGAAAAATTGACGTGGCTTTTTTATATGGCGAATTATAGGAAATTCTGGTTGTACGTTAATTTTTTCAGCTTCTGTAACGGCATTACTAATGAACGTATTAAAATATTCATCGTTTCTTTTTTTAATAATGTAATTTTTGAGATTTTGTAAAGCATGAACACATTCGGCTAAGCTTATTTTTGGGTTTTGAAGCATTTTACTAACAATATCTATTTTTGAAAGCAAATCGTGCCAAATAATTATAGAACATATAAATTTGAAAGAAGATATCTTTTGTGCCAATGAATGAGCCATATTTTTTGTTTTTACGTCTCGAGTTGGATCATTCGTTAATTCAGTTAAACTGTCAATGATGTTCTTTAGATTAAGGCGTAATGGTCTTATAGCTTTAATTCTGCTTTCCCATCTTGTCTCACTAAGACTTTTAAGTGTTAAATTTGTAATGTGTTTCTTTAAAAGATCCCATCGATATGTGGAAGCAGAAAAAAAGTTATATACTTCCTGAATAATTTCAAAAAAATCAAATATTTCCCCGCTACTATTTGCTGCATCACTTACGACCAAATTCAAAGTATGAGCATTACAAGGAACAAAGAGTGCTCTTGGATTGATGTCTAAGATGCGCTTTTGAAGGCCAATATTTTTACCTCTCATATTGGATCCGTTGTCGTAACCTTGTCCTCTAATATTTTGAACATCTAACTCATAATTTGATAATTTTTCTAATAGGAAGTTATACAATCCTTCACCAGTAGTATCTGTGACAGGATAAAAATCCAAAAAAAACTCGTGTATGTCAACTTCTTTATTTGACATATTTATATTTACACACCTTACAATAAATGTAATTTGTTCGGTATGGCTAACATCTGGTGTACAGTCAAGTATAATAGAAAAATATTTAGAAGATTGCACAATCCGCATTATTTCTTTTTTAATACCTCCAGCTAATAAGTGTATTATTTCGTTTTGGAAATGATTTCCTAAGTAATGTGGCATATGAGTTTTAAGTTCTTTTGACTTTTTAACATTATTTAAGTGATCTAACATAACAGAATCGAATTTAGCAATCATCTCAACAGCCTTTAAAAAATTACCATTATTTCGTTCGTATACTTGCGAATTTGTTCCTCTAAAAGCCAGACATTGACCAGCTAAAAATTGTACAATTGCAATCATTCTTTTAATTATAGCTCTCCAGCGCTCCTTTTCAATGTCAAATAAATTTTTTTCTACCTTGTCAATTGTGCATTTTTTATCTAGTCGTAATTTTAATTCACACCACTTCTTTACACATTGAATATGTTGAATACTAGTTTCATGTTTATTGAAACATTCAGAACAATGCCGCCAATCAGAATATCCATCATTAATTATTTTTATGTTTTCTCTGCTAAATAACTTACAAGGAAAACAGAAAACACGGTTTAATTTTATAGAATAAACAAGCCAATTTCTTTTAACTTTTTCTCCGTTTTCCATAATTTTGTTAAAATATAAAATATTAAACTTTCTACCAGTTTTTTCATCTACAGGAAATTTATAATTATTATCTATATGAACAGGCCCTATTTCTACTAATGTTTCGATACATTTGTTTGGTATGATATTAGGCCAAGTACCTGGGTCATTTAAATCTAACATAGATATGGAATCATCTTCATTTCCAAGAACTTCGTATTTTACTTGATCTTGAATTTCATCCTTTTCTGAAGATGCTTCTACGTCAGTATCCATTTTTCCATCGACATCCGTATCTGGTACTGTGTTTTCAGTTTGAGGAACAGGAAAATCAACATCAGCTGTTATTGGAACATTTTCGGGATTTTCAAATAATAAAACTGATGAAGAATTTTCTTGATCAGATTCAAGAAATTTTTCTAGAGCTCCTTTTAATTGCTGCTGTTCGTTTGCTTTTTTTGCTCGCTTCTTTTTGTAAAACGCTCCAGATTGTCTCTTGGTTTTTCTATCTGCCATTCTAATAATAACAAAATTATAAATATTTATAAAAATTATAAATATTGCGTTGATTTGGAAAACAAAATTTTTAATTTATCATTACTTACTTTTGCTTTATGTTGTATCGATATTCACTATTCACTACTTTTTGCTTCCACTGTATAAATATAATATCTCGCCCGATAGAAATGTCAAATTGCAGACGCAAACAGCAGAAGCTCGCGCTTTTATGTATGTCGTGGAGCAGATTAGCACATACGCCAAGCATGCTGTTCTGCTGTTTGCTGTTACAATTTGGCATCTCCGCTGTCGGGGAATTCTCGGCATCACTGCATTAAACAAAACATAATCGCTTTCCCAGTAATCAGTAATATAGACTCTGCTGGAGACTTTATATATATTATTGATTAGAGAGAGAGAGAGGCAAATTGATGAGAGAGAATGCTCTTATTATAATTAATGTATATATTTTTATTGGAATTTATACTATATTCTATTGATTATTTTTACACATTATTATTGTTTTACAAATTGTGATTTTGTTTTCAATTTTTGTAAAACATTAAGACTCCGAGGGCGGCCTTTCGGCCGCCCCTCTAAATCGGCCGCCCACGTGCGGGGCACGCGTTTGCCCTCCGCTAGAACCGGCCCTGGGCCCCGGCGGACTTTTTTTTATTTCCTCGGCTGAAAAGGGAGCTCAAAGGACAACAGCTCGAGTCGGTTGACAACGTACAAGCTACTTCGACGGCCTCCCTGAACAGCATCCCAGTCAAGGAGTTCCAGAAATCTTATGACGCATGGAAATCGCGTTGGCAAAAATGTATTGACGCAGAAGGGTCATACTTCGAACAATTTTAAGTTGTTTTACCTATGCGATCAATAAATTCTTTTTTAAAAAAATGCGACGCATTACTTTCCGGACAAACCGTATGGTGGCCGCAGCAACCGGTAGGAATATATTTCTTACAATACATATGAGATTTACATATAAAATCTGTTATGTTTAACTATATATTGTTGAAAGAAAAATATGTAAATAACAATAATTCAATGTTATATATTTGAATTTATTTAAAATTTATTTTAATAAAAAAAAGTTAATTTTATTTATGTATATAACTCAATATCTTTGGTTGTACAGATTGTATTCATATTGCATTTGATAAAGATATATAGATAAAGAATATGTGAACAAGATTGAGGTATTACAATATAATATTTATTCTACTAATACTAAATATGTATTATACAATAGTACTAAAATTTAAATATGTACACGTTATATATATATATATAGTAAAGTTCTATGATGATACTTATTATGTGCGCAAATCTAATCAAATTACGATTTAAAAGTGTTACAAAAGCTACATATAGTGATAAATGAAGCTACCCAGCAACCATTTTAGCGAAAAATGGTAAGTTAAATAAAACATCAATCTTTGTAATATGTTTCATATCAACATTTTATATTATTATTATTATTGGATGTCATTAACATTTAATACATTACCAATATATATTCGTAGATGTATTTCTACATCTATAATTTCATTATATCGTACACAATCGCATCGTTACTGTTTACTATTTAATCTTGGATTTACGTATATGTATATTGGTAATGTAATATAAATGTTAATTACATACAATAAAAATAATATATTATACATACAATAAATTTAAATATGTATACGTTAGTAAAGTTCTATGATGATATTTATCATGTGTGCACATCTAACCAAATTACGATTAAAAAAAATGTTACAAAAGCTACATATAGTGATAAACGAAGCTACCCAGCAATCATTTTAGTGAAAAATGGTGAGTTAAGAATACATTTTATATCTATATTTTATATTTTTATTATTATTGTATGTAATTAACATTTATATTACATTAACAATATATACATAAATCCAAGATTGAATAGTATACAGTAATGATGCGATTATTCACGATATAATGAAAATATAGATGTAAAAATACATCTACAAATAAAATAAGTAATTGGGAACACATTTTAATGTATTCTCAATTTCTTATTTTATTAACAAATATTTCTTTAACATTACAGATAATAAATATATATTGCAAGATATTAAAAAAAATATTATAACAAATAAACCACATATATTACGCAAAAGAACTGATTTCCCAAAATTTAGTGGTAAGTATAACTCATATCGATAATACTTGCAATACTTATTCTATCATATGTATGTGATAATCATGTATCTCTTCTCTCACAGATATTAATTCGATAAGTCTAATAGATAAAAACAAAGGCAATGAGTCTGTGATACTAAACAAGGAGTGTATTACCAAAAACATTAATATTTCATTAAATATCGGAGAATCTCACATGATAATGTCTATGGATGAAAACCATAAATATAATGAAGATGTGTCAAACAGAGATTGTAATAAGAAGACTGATGTTACATCAAATACTGGTAAATGTACACATTTCCAATTATTTGGTTTAGCTCATATGTATGATGTTTGTAATACTTATTTTATCGCATGTATGTCACATAATCATGTATTTCTTCTCTCGCAGATATTAATTCGATAAGTCTTATAGATAAAAACAAAGACAATGAGTCTGTGATACTAAACAAGGAGTCTATTACTAAAAATATTGATGTTTCATTAAATATTGGTGCATCTGACATGATAATGTCTATGGATGAAAGGGATAAAAATAATGAATCTGTACCAAATAAAGATTCTAATGAGGAGATGACCGATGCTACATCAAATACTGGTAAATGTGCACGTTCTCAATTATTTGGTTTAGCTCATATGGATGATGTTTGTAATACTTATTTTATCGCATGTATGTCACATAATCATGTATTTCTTTCTCGCAGATATTAATTCAATAAGTCTTATAGATAAAAACAAAGACAATGAGTCTGTGATACTAAACAAGAAGTCTATTACTAAAAATATTGATGTTTCATTAAATATTGGTGCATCTGACATGATAATGTCTATGGATGAAAGGGATAAAAATAATGAATCTGTACCAAATAAAGATTCTAATGAGGAGATGACCGATGCTACATCAAATACTGGTAAATGTGCACGTTCTCAATTATTTGGTTTAGATCATATGGATGATGTTTGTAATGCTTATTTTATCGCATGTATGTCACATAATCATGTATTTCTTCTCTTGCAGATATTAATTCGATAAGTCTTATAAATAAAAACAAAGGCAATGAGCCTGTGATACTAAACAAAGAGTCTATTACTAAAAATATGATGTTTCACTATGGATGAAAGGGATAAAAATATTGAATCTGTGTCAAACAAAGATTGTAATGAGAAGATAATCAATGTTACATCAATGCTGGTAAATGTGCATATTTGCAATTATTTAGAAACTGACAAATATCTTTATCTTTAATTATTTGTATACTTATATCTTTTAATATAATAATAAAATACATATAAATAATAATACATTCTTTTATTTAATTTTGTTTTTTTTTAAATTGTCAAATACACATTGGGTTCTTTCCAGCAATGACACAATGCAGCATATATGGTATTCTATGTGTTAGATTATAATACTTTTTCATTATTTTAGAATGTCACCATAAACCGACGCTTTTAAATGCGAAGAATAAAGGATATGACATAAAAAAAGAAATTCCCGTAATTATTGACAACTGTGATTATCAAGAGATTACAGATCTCCCAGTAAATTTTGGTTAGTTTAGATAATGTTATCAGTTATATTTCTAAGCACTATTTTATTATCTGTATGAAATATTTTTTCTTATATATATTGTTTCAGATATTGGCACAATAATCTTTACAGATGAAAATGAGAGCATTGAAACTGTCATGCCAAGTAACTTTTTCATGAATGATAATATTGAAGCAGCAGAGGCAAATATTTCTTTATCTGGTATGCAATACTGTTAGAATTAAATTTCAAATATTAAGTTTCATATTTTATACTATAAATAATATGCAATTTTTTATTGCACTGTTGAATGAACGTATTTGTCCCTGTTTATCTAATCTCATGTTTTGTTTGCAGATTCATTTAATGGATCTATTAGAATCAATGAGTGTGTTAGGAGATTAAGTTTCAATATGACTGGTATGTAAAAATTGAATTATTTTTATATAAATGAGTATAAACTCATAAACAAAATATAAATATACACAAATTATAAAAAATAAGAAATAAATGCAATAAAATTTATATATATATATATATATATAAGCATATCATGAAAGTAATAGACAACCACTTAAATTAAAATATAAACATTAATGTTTATATAATAATATTATAAATATATCAGCTGCAGGAGCCTAATACGATGTCTTTTGCGTCGGTTATTGCGAAAATTAATTGTTCTGCTAATTGGGAATAGTATCTTTGATTTAGATCTCTAATTCTCATGTTTTCCATTAACCCCTCTGTAAAGCTGTAGACGAGAAAAATATCGGTCTGAAAGTTGGTTGAATTGGGAATCGAACCCGAGTCTTTCGCTTTCCAAGCGACTGCTCTTATAACCAAGCTATTCAGATCTTCCGAAACAATACTTCACTTTGTTGCCTTTTAACTAAATAACGCCGTTTTTTTGCCCAGACATAAACAAACAATATTATAACTATTAATATTATTAAACAATATTAATATTATTATTAATATTAATATTAATAATGTTTGTGTATATTTATATTTGTTTAGAGATAAAAGATTGTATCTATACTTATATAAATTTAAAAAAAAAAACAGGTTTTATAGTTTCAAATATACATAAGAAATGATAAAATTTTAGACATAAAACAAAAATAAATATAACACAGTAATACAATTTGATAAAGTTTTATGAAGTATTTATAAACTGACATTTTAAGATTTGTTTAAAGTATAATCTTGTAAACATGGATTATTTTATGTTATTTACACTTATCTCTTTTTATATCTTCAATAAATCATACAGAAACTGATGCAAGACGTGTAAGCATGTTATCTCCTTGCCGAGATGATGTGCCAGATCCAGAAATTGTTGCTGCGCCAGTGTCTTATAGTATGTAGTTATGTTTTCTTTTTCTTTATAAATAATTTTTGACGTACATTTTTAATTAACAAATTTCACAATATTATGTATATAATTGATATATACGTACATATATAATATTATATATATTAATGGATATAATTCTTATAACATTGAGTTGCTACTGTTTTACATCAAGTTCGTTATTATTTTCATATAATGTACAAGCTGCGATTGCAACTTCATGCAAAAAGCGGCAATAATTTTGTTTCATTAATTTTATATAAACTTTTAGAGATTCTAATTATAATGACTAATTATAAATATATACTTTTGCAAGACTAATTATAAATTTAAGTAATGTAATTCGTGCAATATTGTGCTCTATATTTGAACAAACTACCTTTTGTATTGAGAAAGACCTAGTAAAATCGAAACGTATACTTTTTATTATAAATAAATTATGTTTAATTTTTTTTACATCTAAATTACTTTGGCTCGTAGTTTTGGCCTACTTTTCTTGATTTATTAATTCTATATTTGAGATAAAATTAAAATAAATAAATTTTATTATCTCTATTACCTACTTCAAACATTATTTTTTGTCTTTTGGTAATATATACATTGACATGCAAATATTGTGTGCTTTAGTTTTTCAATGATATGTGAGTTATGTCCTTCGTTCATAGTTATATAATTTCTTTGTTTTTTTTATACTAGATAATGATAAGAATGAAAGTGATGATGAAGATTCAGAATATATACCTTCAGAACATAGTTCTTTAAATAACGAATCTCCTCAAAAGCAAGTGTCAATTGTTAACAGAACTATTTCATCCACTTCCAGTTTTGATACATCAAATACAAATGTTGTTGGTACATCAGCATGTAACGATGAAGTTATGTATGTTCAAAAGTCTAATATAAAATCGAAACAAAATTATTGCGCTTTTTGTATGAAGTTGCAATCACAGCTTGCACGACATTTGGAAACAGTACATGCTAATGAGCCTAATGTAAAAAAATTTGCCATTCTGCCTAAAAGAAACCCAGAAAGGAAAAAAATAATAGATACTATTCGAAAAATTGGTAATTTTAAATTTAACACCAACCCAAAATTTAATACTGGTCAATTAATTGTATGCAGACGTCCAAATGAGAAAACTAATAAGACTGCTAAAGATTTTGTTACCTGTGTAAAATGTAAAGGATTTTTCGCAAAAAACACAATACGTCATCATGCTCGAGTTTGTCTTAAAAAAGATTTTCGAAAAATAAAAATATTATGATTATGGGAAGAAAAATCACTGGTAGAATACATTCAATAGCAAGTGAGTGTTTAAGAAAAACAGTGTTTCCTGTTATGCGAGATGATGAAGTAACACGTATTGTGAGATATGACAAATTATTGATCATATATGCAAATAAGTTGTGTGTTAAATACAAATCCCAACATCAGCATGATATGATTCGTGCACGATTACGTCTACTAGGTCGTCTTCTTATAGCATTAAAAGATATAAATACGAATGTAAAAGATTTTCAGTCGCTGTATCATCCACAAATATATGACGATTGTATTTCAGCAATTAATGTAGTTGCAGGATATGACAATGAAGAACAACTTTATAAAACTCCTGCAGTAGCGGCTAACTTGTCAACACTTATTAAGCATATAGGAAATCTTTTCATTATGGAATGCATCAAGACTCAAGATGAAGAGAAGAAAAAATTAGTTAAAGACTTTTTAAAACTGTTAGTTGTGGATATAGGTACGAGTGTCAACAAAACAGTTCTCGAAACGCAGTCTGCACATAAAAGGCACAAGAAAATAAATCTCCCGTCATTGGAAGATATTAAAAAATTACACACACATTTGGCGAAAATAAGAACTGAAGCATATACAGCATTAAATGAGTCCTTTTCATATGAGAAGTGGATTTCTTTAGCAGAAGTAACATTAACTTCAACACATGTCTTTAATAGACGACGAGCAGGAGAAATTGAGCGAGCATTAATAGAAGATTTGAAAATTATGAAAAAGTAAATAAAAATATGTACAGTGATATTTATAAATCATTGTCAATGGAAGATAGAAAAATTGCAGAGAAATATGTCCGATTTTGCATCAGAGGAAAACTAGGACGCACAGTGCCTGTTTTATTACCGAATGAGCTCTTTGATTGTATCACTTTAATCTTAAAATATCGTGAAGAGGCTAATGTATTAAAGAAAAACCCTTATATTTTTGGACTACCTGCTGTCGACAAAAATAGACACCGATACCTGAGGGCCTGTGTTTTAATGCGTAAATTTGCCCAACAATGTAACGCAAGTCAATCAACTACTTTGCGCGGTACAACATTAAGGAAACATGTACAGCAGCATACTGCATTCAATTTAATCTGGATGTTACTGATGTTTCGTATATTGAAATATTTATGAGCTATGCTGATAAAATACATGGAGATGATTAGAAGCAACCATAGCAAGCTGAGATATACTGAAAATCTCCCGCTATTTAGAAGCAGTATCGGAAGGAAATGCACAAAATACGAATAATGAATCGATATCGGACAGTGATTCTGAAATAGAAGATAACATAATTGACGTTAACAACAATAATACTGGCGAAATAAGTAATGTTATTTGCTTAAATTATGTAAGACGTAGAATTTATAACATTAATATCTACATTGTTTATATTATTAAGATTTACATTATTTACATTATATTTACATTATTGTTTTCATTATTAATTATTTCACTGTTTATTTATTATTATTAATTGGTTTTGTTTTTTTGGTGCTTATTTATTTTATACTAAGTATTCCTTTTGTATATTATTTTAATATTGTAATGATATAATAACAAAATAAGAGCATTACGATATTATGATATTGTAATTTTGTAAATGTTTTAATAACTACTGTTTATTGTAGATATTTCATTATGTGAGACATCAAATCATTCCAGAAATTCTGACAAGCAAACGGATGAACAAGGTGGAAAACGGAAACGTAGTAGTAAGTAATTTTTCATATCTACTTTCAATCCATAACTGTACGAATTACAATACTATTCAGTTTCCTTTATTATTATGTTAATTCGTTCTTAAAATGATACTTATTTATATATTTCTAATATAACATTACATATTTGATTAGTGCCTGCAAATAATTATCTTTTGTCGCTCCTTTTTTATTATACCGAAATACATAACTTAGTTTTGTTTCCATGACCGATAACATTTTCCAATATTTATACTAAAACTATTTATAATTACTATTCAAAATTAAAAGTAAATAAGTAAAATAAAATAGTATTAACATTTAAATAATTTATTATCGTTGAAGATGGAATATAATAAGAATGTATAATTATAGCACTCAACATATTATTCTTATGTCAAAGTCAATAACAAATAGTATACTTATTTTGTTTTGTTAAATTATTTCAACAATATTCTCTATACTCCTCTAGCATCTCCTTATGGAAAAACAAAAAGAGTACGATGGACAGAAAATGAGAAAGAAGCAGTGCTTTCTGCGTTTGCACAACATATGGAAAATCATACATTGCCGTCTCTAAAAGAGATTCAAGAAGTAAAAAAAAAATATATTTCTCTGGCTCGGCGTACATCGCCGCAAATCAAAACGTGGCTGCATAATAAACAAAAAACCTTGCAACAACAATAGTGTAAGAGTTTGCAATTTCGTACAAAACATTTTATGAATACTTGTAAAAAAATCAGAATTTTTTTAAAAACAATATAAAATGTTTTCATATTACTTAAATCTTAAATTTTTAAATTAAAATTCATATAATTTAATACTTTATATTTTTGTATAATATATAACTTTTTAATTTAATATGTACTATACAACTCTGATTCAATATCTTTTTCTTTTGTTTTTGTACATCTGTAGTAATCTGTATATTAGATAAGCTAATATATAGATGTGTGCGTTAGTTCGTCAACATTATAGATGTTCAAAGTAAATCTTATTCTATCTTTTAGTTTCAGTTTCACTGCCTCATTTTAGGAGAACTTTGTAAAGGCGTTCAACTCAAGATTAACGTTGAATACACCTAGATTATCGGATATATTGAATATATTCAATAGAATCAGAGAACCTGAATATTGCTATACCCAGCGATGAGAAGTGGATAGAATGCTTAACGGAACAGATTCAATACAAGATGGAATTTATAAAGTGATATGTTCCAGAAGATGTTCAGCTGTATCTTATTTAACATTCCATAGCTGCTTGAATAGTACTCAACTTGTTAAAAAATCATGAGATTGATAAAAGAATAATAGATTACTTCTGTTCCTTTTTACAACAAAGCACAAGGCAGAAACAGTAAAGCAACCTTCACAGTGATGTTTCTATCATCTCTGCAAACATTATTAATATAAGTCTTTGATATATTTTGATGTTTTCAAGTAAATTTGTCAAGCCAGTGTATGAAATGCAGTGACAAAAGTCATAAACTTAAAAACTTTATGCAATTAAATCAATTTTGATATAGAAAAAATGTATGAAAAGGTTGCAAATTGAGAGCAATTAAAGCTGACAAACTTTTATTTTATTATAATGTTAACAGTAGCGAAATTCCAAGACAAATGTATATTAGACACTTCAATCTAAATGTTCAATGATACTAATGCGATTTTTACTTGCTTTTGTGCTAAAAAAATGATATGTGATACTCGTCGGCGATTTTATTAACTAAATTTTAAAATATTAATTTTGCATTTAATTTATTAATGGTGCAGTTCTTTGTTACATATTAAAGTAGCATTTTTTATAGTAAATAAATAGGACACATTTTCATTTTACTGATTAGAACAAGGTTTTGTTATTGCTGTGTGTCTTGATGAATCGAATACAAAACTGATAATTTTCGATATCCTTACAAAAGATTATAAAAATAATTACAATAAACGGATTAGCCAACAAACAACTAATTATAGTGATATCTTGAATTAATTACAATTTGATTATTATAGATTAGTTAGTATGGTATAATATCTCTTATGTTATGTTAATTAATTAATTACATATTATTTATCATTTGTATTATCGCTAAACGTTTAAGGATTTAAATTTAATTTTAAGGATGTTGCTTTATATAGTCAAAGTAAACATGAGTGATGGTATCAAGGTTCTATTATTTTTGCTGAAGTCGAGAGTATTAAGTTTCCTTATTTATAACTAGAGAGAGAGAGAAAGAAAAAGATATCAAATTTTGTATTGTCATAAAAATGAATAAGTAATTACTTAAAATAAGTTCTACATACATTGTAAGCAATGATTTTAGTTACCATTCTGTTGTACAATTATCATTTTCTCTCGTCTTACTATATATATTTATCACATTTTTCTTTGTATGATTAGTGGTATTATAAACACATATTAATGTTTTCAGATTATTAAAATCGAACACAAAATTTTATATTACACTATATTAATACGTTATAATTAAGATTTTTATGTATTTCTTTGAACCACCGCACAAGCTTTTCTGTAACGCGTTACGTTACGTTAAGTACTAACCTTTTATTCATTAGACTTTACTCATTGTCAGTACATAATCTCAAACTTTAGTCAAAGCACAAAAAATCGTTATGTTAAATTACGTTAAGTTCTGATCTTATCATTACGATTTTTGTGTGCGTTGATTAAAGTTTAAGATTATGTACAAGTTAAGTCTAAAGTAAATACTTAATGTAACGTAACACTTTACGAAAAGATTATAGGCGATAACCCTTTCTCTTCAACATATTAACTTTGTCATTTTAATGTATACAATATATACGTTTCTTTTTTAAAACTAATTGAAATTGTGAATATTTCAACCTTGTTCACATATTCTTTATCTATGTAGAATTATTATGAAAAACATTCAGAAAAACAAAAAAATGTTCAAATATTATTACCATATGTCACATATCATTATCAAATGCTATATGAATAAACCTATACAACCAAAGATACAGTTATATACATAACATTTAGTTTCATTACTGTTATTTACATATTTTTACTTCATATATTCTCTACGAAATACATGAGATTTTCATATAAAATCGATTTTATTTAACCACATATTGTTCTGTCTTCTCCCTGCACCATCTTAAGAAAAAATTACAATAATTAAATGTCTATAATAATTAATACAGACTATGTATATATATCAAAGAAAAATGTAGACACATAGAAATCTATTTAACAACTTCGAATTACAGACGTCAATTTCAACATTACAGCAGTACATCACTAATCTAGCTTTTCTTGTGCGTTAATGTATTTATGTATATACAAAAAACAAAAATAAATATTTTATACATCTAACACTTATTGTCACCTATTAACTCCAACTAAAAAAACATTAATAATTTGATATTTCTATAAACTTTTTATAGCACTCAAAAACAAGGTTTATAAAGAAGACGCTCGGTATTGCATCCGTTCTTGTTAACGCATGATGACGAAATATCTAACTTGAAAATAACTACGAAAAGACTAAAAAATCGTCCTATCGTTTCAACTGATTTCACTTCCTTGCACCAGGATATCGATTCTGTAACTTTTTTTAAAGTGAAAATGTGAAAAGTGAAAAATTCTCGCCAATCACGCATTGATTTTAAAATGAAATCGATGTACGATTGGCGGAAATTTTTTACTTTTCACGTTTTCACTTTAGAAAAAGTTACAGAATCGATATCCAGCTGATTTTGCGTATTACAAGTAAAACACAACTTAAATTTACTTAAAAACAAATTATAAATATTAATAAATCAAAGCAAAATAATACTCGAATAAATTATAACAAAATACATAATGTCAATCGAATAATTAACTTCTTGCTTAAAAAATTTGTTCTAACAATAAGGGTTTCATATATTGTGAAATCCTATAAATTTCTTTAAACGAAAAGTCAATTTCAATTAGACGGTTGAATTTTGAGCCAATATTACTATTACATCACATCTATAGCCTCGAGAATCCAATGAAAGCTCCAAAAATCGTTTATCGCTTTTCCGATAGTAATAATTAATTTTAAATTATATGACATTCTTTAGTATATACGAAAATATGATTAAAAAGTTGAAAAAATTTGATAAATGATTGCTATTCAAAAAGATTTTTCAACTTATTTTTGGAGTGTCGTTAAAACAACCGTTTTATAGAAATTAGTGGTGTCGTTATAATAGTCAAATAGTACAATGTGTTGTACATAATTTTGTACTGTCGCTGTACTAATGGTTTTATACTTAATTGCTTATACATATGTACCAGTTCATTTTATTACAAAATTATAACTAATGTATACGTCAGGGAGTCGATGTACTCTTATGTATACAATAAAATGTTCGATTTTTTGATGTCGTCAAAATAGCCAATTGACATATATATATATATATATATATATATATATATATATATTATTTTTATTATTTAGGAAAAGGCGACACTTTTTGAATACTACCTTTAGAATCCATCGTATCTGAGAATAATTCCACCGATTTTTGAAAATCGATGGATTTATTGCTAGTATTCTTATATGTGCTATTCCTAGAGCCATTTTCCTCTTGGCCTTCGATTTTAGTTTTTATGAGTTTTCAATCTTTAAATTGGCACTCTATTTCTTGCATATGATTATTGAATGATCTCTGAAGTTTATTCCACATATGAGAAGAGTCGACAATGCGACGCCCTTGCGCGCATGCTTTCCTGGATACGATTTATATCCAGAGGGCTATTCTTCAGATAACAAAATGATTGTTATCTTCACAAAGTTCGACATTTTTACTACACGTACCTGTATTTGAATTTGACTCCAGGCATTGCATCGTAGGTACTAACGATTGGATACTAACTTTAATAATCAGAACGCACATGCAAATCGTTCTGGGAGAAGATATTTTAGAAATAATTAGCAGGCAAATATATCGTCTCTGGTATAAAATATCTTTTTTTAATAACCAGAACGCACATGCAAATCGTTCTGGGAGAAGATATAATATTTTAGAAACAATTAGCAGGCAAATATATCGTCTCTGATATAAAATATCTTTTTTTTAATAACCAGAACGCACATGCAAATCGTTCTGGGAGAAGATATTTTAGAAACAATTAGCAGGCAAATATATCGTCTCTGATATAAAATATCTTTTTATAGTTTCTTCACTGCTTTTGTAACATTAATATTATGCGGTGGCCATAAACATATTTGATTATCAGTGTTAATCCATGACTGTGGAACTACTTGGCACCAATCTGTACCAACGGCAACATTAAACATCTGAAAAATTGCAACAAAATTTATAAAATTAAAATACATGTTAACACAAGAAATTATAACAAGCAATTTGCTATTATGTAATGTATATACCTTGTAATCCCAGCAAACACCGATATATAATTGGTACATTGCTATAATAAAACGGAATATAACAGGTAATATAACGTGTACGTTACATGTAACATCCATGTTAGTTGTAATTTCCCACTCATAGATGTAACATTTTAATATAACATATATTACATTGTAGTTATATTGTAATTATATACCAAATAGCACATTGATGTATTGATAAGTCAGTGCTATCTTGGGATATAATGACAATATAACTACAATGTAATATATGTAATATTAAAAATGTTACATCTATGAGTGGGAAATTACAATTAACATATACGTTACATGTAACATGCTTAAGTATATAACATTTATATACTGTGTTTGCTGGGATATATCTAAATGTAGAAGTAGAAAAACACAAAATTTTGCCCCTTTCCATGGCAGTAGTACAGCTTTTCTTATACAATAATTTCATTAACGGAAAAATATTTCAATTCAGTTAAATTATTGTCACTGACCACAAAAACATTCATATGTTGCGAATTACAAGGATATAAGTCATAACTAGAATAATTTATATATTCTTGACCAAGTAAAACAGGGTTTCCATTTTTCAATCCTATGTGATGTGTCATCACAATTTTATTATTTTTTAAAAAACAAAATCGATCAGCTTGCGTACAAGATAATTTAAAATCACTGAACTTTAATATATCGTAAGATTCAAAACATTCAAAAGGGAGTTTTTCCTTATTTTGTGAAATCAATATTGAATTATTCAAAGCATCATTTATACTTGTTTTCAATTTATTTGCTGTGTTTTTTTCGATTATTCTTCAATGTATTTGCTGTAATGGTTTTTCATATTTTCTTAATACATTTTTTAAAATGTGCAAATGATTTTCGAACGGAAAAGCACTAAAAGTATCTAAAGGTCCAAATAATTTTACATCATCACTCAAATGTATCAAATTGTGTACCGTATAAATCATATTTTCTTTACCATATAGAATTTCATAATAATGAACAAAATAAGATAAGAGCTCCTTTAAATATTGAAGATTATTTAGATAATCCGATGGGTGACATAATATTCTGATCGCACAATGAAATACTATAAAGTGCTTCATATAATTAAATGGAAGATATTTATGTAATAAAACAGGCCCAAGATATAATAGAAATACTCTAAATTCGGTAGCTTTCTATCTATCAATTTCTTCAAAATTAGTGGGTACTCTAACAAATTCAGAGCAGACATATTTTTTTAAAGAAATCATATCTCAAGTTAGATTTTTTATTTGTTCACCAGATAATTTAGCTTCAATGTGAGTGGGACCTCTCAACCATAAAATTAGTAATTTTTTCATTTGTCCAAGACAAACCAAATGCATATAGTCTAGTGGAAAACTAGTGACCATTGGTAACGACATTTGTTCAAATAAAGATGTACCAGTATGATGTTCTGGATTTTGTCTGTTTTTGAATGTTTCGTCTGTTTGCAAAGGACAATTATGATGAAGAAAGAGCATTCGGTGGTGTTCATAATTTCCTTCTATGCTACATTTACTACAACCAAAGTAGCCATTGTGACCTTTCGTACAAGTGAAAAATGATCGCGCAGGAGTATCGCATATAATTGCTCTAATTTCTACTTTATATATATTATTTTTAAATGTAAATCTTATTGTATTCAATTTTTTAAATTCATTTATAAAATGTTGTAAAAAATGATTATTTGAACTGGGTTTATTATAACCGTGATAAGCGCCAACGATAAAAGGAACGGTAGATCTATGATTTTTAAAAACAATTTGTACTAAAATAGGCCATAATTGGCTTTTTGAACTTTTTAAAATAGGAAGTCCATCTATATTAACATTAATAATAATAGGATTATTAAATTTTGAGGTATTCAACTGACTTAACTTATCAATAATTCCATTTTGTAACCCATAATGATAATAATGTCCATCTGATCTTTTATAAATTGTTGTCGATCGTGGAGTGTTCATTAATGTCCTCCCATCATTGGGGAGATTATCATGACCTTCATCTTTTAATATGTGAAGTAGAGCTGTTAGACTTGTCTGCTGCATTTTATATTTATCTGCCCATAAAATTAATTTTTCTCTTTTAATAATTTTATGTAAAACATACAATTTATTTGTATAATATATATATGTATACACCTTGGCGACGGAAAAGCAATTCTTTTTCACCGTGTAAAGATTAAAGATTGCATCATGATAAAAAATTAGCGAAGGTCTTTTAAGCCTTTGGTTCTGTAAAAAAAGAATATTATTGTTTTAAAAGAGAGAATATGTATTATATCTTATATCTCTCTTTTATATAATATGAAAGTTAATTGTTTAGAATAACAAGAAAATATATATATATATATATATATATATATATATATATAAATCGCTTAATTCTTTAACTTTTAAAAAATATATTTACCACAAATCTTGAGGGTTTAGCAATGATATATACACTTAATCTGCACTTTATCTATTTAGAATCAAAGTTCTAAGTTGCGTTTCACTTTTAGGTGTACGACTTATATTAATTAATGCGATATGTCAGTTCAAGAGAGAATAACCGTGCTTCCTTATATCAATCTCGTACTTTCGAGTGTTTAGTCATCTTTGTTTATTAGCGCGTAACTATGCAACGTTGGGGCTTCCTAGACAAAAATTGAATGGGGCCCTTTGCAAATTTAAAAATTATAATGTGTAGTATATGCAGGATACGTATTCCAAAAAGATCAAGATCTCAAAAATTATATATCTTAATATTTATATTCTTTTTAAATAGCATGTTAACAATCCTAGATATTTAGGAGCCCCTTAAAGCTGGGGACGTGATTATAATTAATGAATATGAATCTTAAAAAAAATAATACAAGCGATTATTTTTTATTAGTAAAATAAGATATTTTAGTTAGTCAAAAAGACATCCTTTAGACGTCTTTTAGCTTTACCAAAAAGATACCTAAAAAGATGATTGAAAAGGTATCTTTTCGTCAACTAAATTAATTATGACTTTTATAAAACATCTTATAGCCCAGCAAACACCGATATATAATTGGTACATTGCTATAATAAAACGGAATATAACAGGTAATATAACGTGTACGTTACATGTAACATCCATGTTAGTTGTAATTTCCCACTCATAGATGTAACATTTTAATATAACATATATTACATTGTAGTTATATTGTAATTATATACCAAATAGCACATTGATGTATTGATAAGTCAGTGCTATCTTGGGATATAATGACAATATAACTACAATGTAATATATGTAATATTAAAAATGTTACATCTATGAGTGGGAAATTACAATTAACATATACGTTACATGTAACATGCTTGAGTATATAACATTTATATACTGTGTTTGCTGGGAGACATCTTTCAAA
Organism: Nylanderia fulva; assembly: GCF_048542155.1. Classification (NCBI taxonomy): domain Eukaryota; kingdom Metazoa; phylum Arthropoda; class Insecta; order Hymenoptera; family Formicidae; genus Nylanderia; species Nylanderia fulva. Next base: position 23,922 of record NW_028189262.1, read on the forward strand.
AGACAACTTTTTTGTGTAATCAAAAAGACATCCTTTAGATGTATTTTAGCCTTGCCGAAAAGATAACTTAAAAAAGACATCTTTTCGTCAACTTTTAGTTTTATGTGCTGTCTGGGAATATAACTACAATGTAATATTAAAAATGTTACATCTATGAGTGGGAAATTACAACTAACGTACGTTACATGTAACATGCTTAAGTATATAACATTTATATACTGTGTTTGCTGGGTTAAATAACAATTAATTAGAGATTATATAATTATATATAATTCCTTTTAACTATCTATATATATAAGCACCGTCTGTCTGTATGTATGTACGCGAACTACTTCCGCATTTGTGGACCGATATTCGTGAAACTGGTACCAAAATGTTGCAAATTTTTTGGGGGTGGCTGCTGTGGGGTTTTTTTTTAATTTTTTAATTTTTTTTTTTTTCTACAGAGGAGGGTATGTTTAATCTTTTTTTGCAATATTTCTGAACACATGGTATCAAAATGTTGCAAATTTTTTTGGAGATAACGACGATGCGGTTTTTTTAAGTGTTACACCCCCACCCACGCACCCACCCACGCATCCACCCACGCGCATGCGCATTTATGGACCAATTTTCACGAAATTAGTACCAAAATGTTGCAAATTTTTTTGAGAAAACTACTGGTTTATTTTTTTAAGTTTACCCCTCCACCCACGCACCCACCCACGCAATCGTATATTTATGAACCGATTTTTTTTAAATTGGTACCTCTTCCGGCTCTTGCCCATCGAGCTTTCTGTTTTACTGCAAAAAATGATTATATTATATAATATTTATTTATAATATTATATTATTATATATAATATTGAGGAGGGAGAGGGAGAGAGAGAGAGAGAGAGAGAGAGAGAGAGAGAGAAAGAGAGAGAGGGATTAATTTAATCTATATATATAAGCACCGTCCGTCTGTCTGTCTGTCTGTCTGTGCCCGAACTACTTCCGCATTTGTGGACCGATTGTCTCGAAATTGGTACCAAAATGTTGCAAATTTTTCGGGGGTGGCTGCTGTGGGTTTTTTTTTTAATTTTTTTATTTTTATTTTTTTTCTTCAGAGGAGGGTATGTTTTTGCGAAAAAATTTTTTTTTTGCAATATTTCTGAACACATGGTATCAAAATGTTGCAAAATTTTTGGAGATAGCGACGATGCGGTTTTTTTAAGTGTAACACCTCCACCCACGCATCCACCCACGCATCCACCCACACGCATGCGCATTTATGGACCAATTTTCACGAAATTAGTACCAAAATGTTGCAAATTTTTCTGAGGAAACTGGTGTTTTATTTTTTTAAGTTTACGCCTCCACCCACGCAATCATCCACGCGCGTGCGCATTGATGGACCAATATTTTTACGAAATTGGTACAAAAATGTTGCAAATTTTTTTGAGAAAGCTGCTGTGTGGTTTTTTAAAGTTTTATCCCACCCACGCATTCACCCACGCATTCACACATTTATTCACAGACTTTTTCGAAATTTGTACTCAAATTTTGTTGGGGATGGCTACTATGATTTTAACAAATTTTTATCATCCTATTCATCCACCCACGCACCCATGCACCCATGTGCATACGCATTTATTGACTTGGTCACACCAATAAGTAATTTTAAATAAGTTTGTGTACATGTTTGTGATTGCAAAAATTTGCAACATTTTGGTACTAATTTCGTGAAAATTGCATACAAATTAAAGGTTTATTTACACGAATTGCACACATAATCACAAATACGTACACAAATTTTTTAAAAATTACTTCTTGGTGTGACCAAGTCAATAAATGCGTATGCAAATGGGTGCATGGGTGCGTGGGTGGATGAATAGGATGATAAAAATTTGTTAAAATCATAGTAGCCATCTCCAACAAAATTTAACTACAAACTTTTCAAAAAAGTATGTGAATAAATGTGTGAATGCGTGGATGCATGCGTGGGTGGGATAAAACTTAAAAAAACCACACAGCAGCTTTCTCAGAAAAATTTGCAACATTTTGGTACTAATTTCGTGAAAATTGGTCCATAAATGCGCATGCGTGTGGGTGGAGGTGTAACACTTGAAAAAACCACATCGTCGCCAAAAATTTGCAACATTTTGGTACCAAGTTTTTAAAAAATCCGTTCATAAATATGCGATTGTGTGGGTGGATGCGTAGGTGAAAGCGTAAACTTAAAAAACCCCACACACATACACACAGAGAGAGAGAGAGAGAGAGAGAGAGAGAGAGAGAGAGAGAGAGAGAGAGAGAGAGAGCGTGTGTCTTAAAGAAAGAGGGAGGGAGAGAGATAAGGAGAGAGAGAGCATGTGTCTTAAAGAGAGAGAGAGGGAGCGCGTGTGTTTTAGAGTAAGAGAGAGAGAAAGCGTGTCTTAAAAAAAGAAAATAAAATATCTGGGAGAAAGAAATAGATAACATAGTAGTCATCCACAAAAAAATTTAAACATTTATTTTGGTATAAATTTCGTGAAAGTCGAACAACAAATGTGGAAGTAGTTCGCGGTAATACAAAAAAAGAATTAATTTTTTGTGTTAAAACGGATTTAATATAGACTATATGAGGACCGCGCAAAGCGCGGTCCGAATAGAAAGGCTGGCTTTGAGGACCGCGCGAAGCGCGGTCCGAAAAGCTAGTATACATATAAAGCGTATTAACTTATGTCAGATTGCAAGTATATAATTAGTGTTAAAATTAATAAAAATTAAATATTAGTAATTGACAACCTTATTAACATCAATTTTATAGAGTTTAAACTTTAATCTTAATTCATTTACGCAAAAACGTCTTGCATTTTCTAATTCCTTCGTAGCACTGTAAACAATATCGATAAAAAACTTATCTTTTAAAAAAAAGGTAAAAAAAGAGCGCCAAGTTTACGTGTCATGTGTAAAAGTGTTATAGAAAAAATATAAAACTTATGTTGTAAAATTAATATATTTCTAAAAAAAATGATATCAAAAAGTTGCGCCAAATAAATAAAAATTTGTAAAAAAAAATTGAAAATTAAAAACTTATGTAAAAATTAAAAATTAATATAAAATAAAAAAAGAGAAAAAATTTTAGTTAAAAGAACTTGGCGTTGCTAAATTGAACAATACCTGATAATGTTAAGGTACTCTGTATATGTTTCCAGTTAATTGTTCCATTAATATTCCTGTTATTATAATGTGATGCTTAAAGTAAATCAAATAATTTTGTTAAAATAATTTTAAGAATTATTTGTTTTAACTTTAAGATACATTGTAACAATCAATTAAACATTATGATAATGACAAACGTACTTTGTACATTTACATTGCAAAGTTTTATATAATTTAAATTAGATAAATTATTTTTGTAGTAAATTAATTATTTGTTATGTTGAGATTTATTGCAGTAAATTAATTATTTGTTACTTCAATATTACAAATAAAATACAATGCAGATTTTATCTTCCTTCTACTTATTGTTCTTCCGTCTACAGACATACCATGATATTTCTGAGAATATAACTATTGGAAAACACGTATTTTAAACGGATATAATGCATTTTCCAATGATAAACTTATTAATTAGATTTTATGTTTATGTTGTTAATTTTGATATTTGTTGTGTAATTGTTGTCTTGGCAGTTATAGCGGCGTCTTGCGGAAAAAGTCTTGCCAACATTTGATTTGGTACGTAATACGTGCCTTCAAATTTACAAAAATAGCGACCTATTTCGCTATTATCGATCCATTTCGACGTTGTTAAAGTTATATCATCTAAAATAAAAAATAAAAAATACAATAACTAAGATAAAATAAAAAAATAAATAAAATAATAATAAAAACAAATAAAACAACTAAATTAAAAAAAGAAATGCAGTAAAATATTATTGTACAAAAAATTTATAAAGTATTATACATAGATATAACTTGAAATAAAGACGCGTCATCTAATGATATTCATACCTTGTTCCATGTAACACATTTTACTATTTTCGATAAGAATTACATAATTTATTCCTTTTCTGTAACTATAATTATTGGATTCTATCGGCAATACACATAAGTTCTTGGGGAGTGTAGAGTTTCTTTCTACCGAAACATATTCATGTCGCGCCCATCCAATTATAACACCGGTACAATCTGACCGACAGAAATTATGTTTTACGATCATTCCTACTGCATATTTTATTTCCGGTGTTCTTATGTTTATTGGCTCTGTTATTTTATAGCAAACGTTGAACTGAAAAATATAAGATTAATTAAACTATATTTATCTATCTTGTCAATTAATTCCTGAATAAACTTTTACAGTAAATTTCTTATAGTTTCTTACAATACTTTTCAAATCGTTATTTTTATAGAATACATGCAGAAAATTAAAATAACCTTTGGTGAAAATAAAATAATATACCAGTTTCTATTTTCACTTGACGCAATTGTTGTAATGTTATTTTTGTAAAAATTTAAACTACTATTTTGCACAACTTTTTTAGTTAAAATACTTTGATAGGTTTTTATTGTCAGTTGCCTTTTTCCTTTTAAATGACACTATTTCATAAATACATAAAATGCAAGTAAATAGATCTTAAAATTATGTTAATATTATTTATTTAAAAATTTATTTAAAAATAGTCTACTGCTCACGATTGTAACTCCTTCCACTTTGAACTATTATACTAATTTATTTATTCATATTAAAAAGTCAAATTCTCTGAAAGTAGTACACATATAGCGTTATTTATCTCATTAATAATTTATATTTATATATTTTATTAATACTTGATATTGAAATATTGATAATTAATGTCAAGAAAAAGTAATAAATTTAAAATATATTGACAAAGACAATAAGTGTGTGAGAGCTAGAAAGTGAACCTAGAGCTAGAAAGAACCGTTTACCGTTTCATATGGGAATGGAGAAGACGGAAAGAATAGTTCTTTTATTTCGTACCACATCTGAAAAAAGAATGCACATGAGCAAAAAATAAATATAAACAAAGACTTGATTACAGAATAATAAAAAAAATAAGAGATTGTATAATTAATTCTGCTTACATGTTGTATAAAGCGTATATTTAATTGACTCATGTCATATGGTTACAAGTGTATATTAATTAGTGTTAAATATTAATAAAAATCATATATTAGAAATTGCTAACCTCTTTAGCTTCTATTTTACAGGGTTCTTTAAATGAATATAGTGTCCTGAGTAACCCTCGTTTGTCCGAAACTTGGTAAGAATTTATCCTAAAATATCTTGCATTTTCTAAATTCTTCGTGGAACTGTAAACAGCATAAAACCTTATACGTGTATGTGTGTATATATGATAATGTAGTAAAAATCCCCAAAAGTTTGTATAATTCTAAATTTAATAAACTATAACTTACTATTTTAGTTTCCAAAATATACCGAACATTTTGGAGTTGTAACTGAGTTTTATTACATCACAACGTAAACCAAGTCTCCTGGCCACGCTATGATATATTATTGATACAATTTGTTCTTGGCCATATTTATTTCTTAAAACCTATATCAGAGATTACAATACAAAAATTAATTAGAGCAAATGTATTTTCAATATATAGTCATAAACTTACAACATAAAATAAATCGTTAATTATATATGTTATGAGTCTTTATTTATAACACATTATATTGTATAATAACTTACATTATCTATGCACAGGTGCTCAAAATTTTCATGATCTAATGTCGTCCGAAAGTTTAATTTGTCAAATATATATTCGTCGAGTATATCTATAATCTGCGTTCCTTCCGCTTCGTTCCAATGATTTTCATCGATATTGTTATTTTTCCAATAAGTAAAAGTTTCAGCGGATATCGAGAATATCGAGTGATCGGGATATTTTTCTCGGAGATAATTCAATACCCCTAGTGCGATATTATCCAACGATGTTTTTACCCATGAATAAGATATATCTCTTTCGGGTTGTAGCGTCATATACCATAAACGTACCATAATAGTAGACATCCGTTCCAAAAGTTGATTAGGTTGTCTTTCAATTTTTATATTCCACTTATTCTTTAAAAATAACTGCCTCATATAACAAAATAATTTTGCATAACAATATCGTTTGGTTAGATTGCAATCAGTTTTACTGAAAAAATTACATATTAAATATGGTTTAAATACCTTTGTTTTTATAATTAAGTAGTAAAAATCAATAGTACTTATATACAATTAAGAATCCTACCTTAGAGATTGTATAAGCAAGTTTTTACATTCATCAATAAAGAAACAATATTTTATGAAATGTTCAGGCTTATTAATTATTTCATCAATGTTATTTGTTAAATGTTCATCTAAATGAAATACGTCTTGAAACAGTATTGAATTATTAATTTGTATATAATAATAACCACCA
>NW_028189263.1:0-10000 GCF_048542155.1 Nylanderia fulva
TGCGTAGTATCTGACCTCCTTTCTTTTTCTTTTACAGCACCTGTAGCAGTCCTTGGAGTTCCTGCCGTAACATTGGCATAGGAGAGTCCTTTAGGCCTCAAGTCAGCAACAGCTTGGTAAGCAGCTTTCCATTTTTCTTTTTCTAAAACTACATTATGTAGTCTATTTTCTAGTACTGCCCATTTGGACAATATGTATTTTATTGCAGATTTTGTTATTTTGTTGTTATCATTAAACATGAATGTCTCGAGCTGTTCCTTTGTCTCCATCATCTCCTCTACTTCATTTACTCCTGTGCTCTGTTCTAATCTTTCATATCCATCCTTCTCATTTTCAGAATCACTCAGCCTTGTGTTCCCTTCATGCGTCTCTTCAGTGTCTTTTTGGGTACTACCCGAAGGAGGTGGTGATCTACTTACAGATCCCCTTCGCGCAAACAGCAATTCTCTTTTTCTCTCTTTTTCGGCGTTCAGAGTTTCGGTTACTTTCGTGCCAGCATTAGTCGTTACCAAAGTATCAGCCAAGTTTTTGTGTTTTTGTTTGAGTTTTGTTCTTTCCATGTATATCCCACGAGTATGGCAGGAAAAAAAATGTCCACTCAGGCAGAGCCTCTATCACCTGGGTAAGGCGACTTATATACCACAGAGGTTGCGCCAGGTGCCCCTGGGGGATCGTTTGCGGTCGCGCAACTTAACCTCCCCGCGGCCATGCAGCCCCAGACACGATGCCTCCCATCCTGGCTTGAAAGGGACCTCGGAGCCCCGGGTGCGTCATGCCCGTACTACTGTCGAATCGTCAGTAGCCTCCTGGGGAAAGTAGATAGGAACAGATGTCCGTGGTTGATTTAACGTGCGGTACCTGCTCAGAGAGCTTAATCACACGACCCCCATGGGTGCGGAATTGGGATAAGCCCAATCAGCTCGTTCCAGCAGGCCAGGAACTACCAGTAGCGCCTCCGAGTTTGTAGGACTCTTCGGCAACCCACCGGTTGGGGCGAGCGCCTGTCCAACGCTCTACCAGCTGTGCAGGACTGGTGCCCGAGCAGATACGCTGCTCACCCGTCGAGGCCCGAGAGCCCCTAACCAGCATGCGGCTTCAACCACTACCCCCACGAGTCCGACCTCAATTGCCGGGACGAGGGACGAATCCCCCTGGGCAACCCGACTCCCGTGGTACCAGTCAAGATCACTGGTTGGATCTTCGTGGCCAAAACCACTCCCAGCTTTCGGAGGCCTACACCTCTCAGGCAGTGGTCGGCCTATGTTCCTCGGGAACATCGGCTTCTCTTATCCTCCTTTCAGCATCGCCCTCCTTCTCTGAAATACAATCTTCGCATACACACCAACACTTTCATACCTTTCCTTACATTCCAACATGCGACTCACATCCACACTGCCATTTTCTCGCACAATCACACCCCACTCACTCAGGTTCCTCACATCACCATACATTGGACACTCAACCAACACATGCTTTTAATTCTCTCTCTCCGCTCCGCATGCACAGCTCTCACTCTCAGACAGACCACGCTTATACAGGAATTCATTCAAACTTCCATGCCCTGTCAGGATATAGCCCAGGCTCAAGCTAGGCTCGAACTCTCGGCACTCACCCGCGAACCTTACATTCTTTATAAATTCATACGTCACTCTTCCTTTCTCGCACTTATTCCATCTATTCTGCCACATCTCATACAGCCTTTCACTCACCAATTCCATACATCCTTCCACACCTCTCTCACGCAAGTCACTATCATTCACTACATTATACTCACTCATACTAATTCCCTTTCTCACCTTATACAACACTCCTCTTCTCACGCACTCCAGGTCCCACGGCAAGCCACCCATAAGGACTTGCATGGCCGCCGTGGAGACCGTTCTACATACATTCAGACACGCACTCAACACCACTCGCTGGAACCTATTTATGAGCTCCCTCGCATATTCAAATCTCATCACTCCATACCATACACTCGCTCCATACATCACACACGACATGAACAGACCTTTGTACAACACAGTCACAGTTTTCTTTCGCAAACCCCACTCACTTCTCAACACGCGTCTTAATTTTCCCACCACATTCATACATTTCTTTCTCAGACACTCCAGATGCAACCTGTAGTTCATCCTTTTACTCACACAAACACCCAGATATTTCACGCTCCTCGCATACCTCACGCATCTATCATTTACTCGTACATTGGGAGGCCTCGTCCCAGCCATACTACCTTTCATCAACATCATCACAGTCTTGTTCTTAGACACACTCACACCTACTTTCACTCCCCATTCGTACACCATTCTCATCCACTTAGTACCCTTTCTCTCCAACTCCGCTCGGCTCTGTCCTTCCACGACCAACAACAAGTCATCCGCGTACGCAACCACTTTACATTCACTCTCACGCAGCCGCCACAACAGTTCATCCATCATTAGGTTCCATATAAATGGATCACAGATGGAGCCCTGCGGGCAGCCACGCTTTACGTCTTTCCACACTGTGTCACACGCACCCATCATGCATACATGCCTGCCGCTAAAATAGCTCTTCCATAATTCAATTTCTTCACATTCAACCTCACGCAATTTCTCGATCACACATTTCTACTCTAGGTTATCAAACGCTCCTTTGAAGTCCACGAACACTCCTAACACATACTTTCTCTCCGACCCATTCACCCAGTCATGCACTCGATTCCATGCATCCTCGGTCGACCGATTCCTTACGAATCCGTACTGGGCGTCACACATTCTTCCACCCATCGTTCGCTCGAGTCTTCCAACCATCATTCGCTCCAACACTTTCCCCAGCACGGACAGCAGTCAAATGGGCCTATAAGACCCAGGGTCCGACCTAGGTTTATCGGGAGACTTCAATAACACTACCACCCGCGCAGTCTTCCACGCCGGGGGGAAACACGCTGTATTCAGACATACATCATACATTCTTTTCATCCATACCTGGACAGCACGCCAAATCGCTCGCAACATCTCAGCACTCACACCATCCAAACCAGGTGCCTTACCCACTTTCATCGATCTCACTGCCACATCCACTTCGCTCCATTCAAACTGCTTTTCTTCCTCCCTCACGTCTCCCCTGGCGTCTATCGCCACGTTCGTCCTTGCTGCCGGGAAGAATCTCTTCATTAGCTCATCCGCGCTTTCTTTCCATGTACTCGTCACTCTATCACCCACTTTTATGCCACTTAATCTTACCCTATCACGCTTTCCCATGCACACCTTATATACATCGCTCCATGGATCCCTCTTCCCAGTCACGCACACAAATCGCTTCCAATTTTCCTCTTTCACTCTTCGCATTTCCTCCTTATACTCCCGCAAAACATACTTATATTCATTCATTCTTTCTTCCACTCTGCTTCCATTCCTCTTTCTCGCACGCTGGTAGGCACGTCTGCTCCTTCCTACAGCCTTCTTCAGTTTCTCAAGCTCATCCGTCCACCACACAAGCTTCCTAGCATACACAGGTTTACACCTCTTCATCCATCGATCATTCGCACTATGGATCCATTTCATCATTCGCTCTACACAGCTCTGCGCATCCGCTTCGTCTATGGCGCTCGCTGCATCCTCTAACGCACTCTCTCGCATATCACACATATATCCTTCCCAGTCTACGTCCTTGCACACCCATCTACGCATGCCCTCATTCGTACCTACATTCTCTCTGTGTACCATCCGTATTAACAATACGTTATGGTCACTCACTCCCCAGTCGGCTTTACTTCCCACTCATACCGGCACCCTCCATTCACGCCGTTCACGAAAGTGACATCGATGTCACTCTCCCCATTCGGCCCGCTGAACGAGTAAAACTCGCTTGGCTCATTCAACAACATTCATCCCGCTCGCAATCATCCATTCCTCAATCACTCTACCACGCGCTTCACTCTCTCTGCTGCCTCCACCCTTGCTATACCACAAGGGAGAGACGGCATTCGCATCCATACCTATCAGCAGACGCTTTCTCCCGGCCGTCTCACATACTCTGTCCATGTACGCCAAATACGGCTCGATACACTTCCCATACTGGCAATACATGGACACCACATACATTTCGCCAAAGTCCCCCTTCAACCACACACTCACTCCAAGCTTATTCGTACACTCTCTCACGCACATCACGTCTAACCTAGAGTCATTTACCACCACTGCTGCTTTCACCGTCCCACTTTCGCACACAATCACATCCATACCTATGGGCAAGCCCACCACACGTCCATGCCTTTCATACGGTTCTTGCAGCAGTGCTACACTCACTCGACGTTCGCGCATCATCTCACCCAGATCACACATAACCGCATACGCTCTCTGGCAGTTATACTGCACCACATTCACGCACCATTCATTCGTCATTTATTCTTGCTTTCTCTCTTTCTAACGCTCTCACGTATTCCGGACACACTTCGGACAGAACCGAGTGATCACATTTGCTCCCTTTCAGCTTACAGTTTCTACACACACTTTCCTTTTTACAATCTCTCATCATGTGTCCTACACATCCGCATTTTTGGCACAGTCTTTCCTTTTCGGTGCATTGCCGCATCATGTGCCCAAATGCGAAGCACTTGTGGCACCTCAGCACACTGAAAAACTCTTTCACCCTAAAGGCCTTCCAATGCACAAACACTCGTCCGTCACTACAGAGCACATTTCTTATTGCACTCGTAACTTCTAATATCACATTTCCGCAGGTTGCATCTTTCTTCGCATTCCTACTCACAACACGCACACGTTCCATAAATACTCTCTCATCCACTCGCCCTTTCAAGCTCCTCTCATACATTTCTCTCATTAACACTTCACTCGCCATATCATTCGGCACATCGTACAAGATGATCTTTGGGCCTATCTTGCGAGGCAGCTCAACCTTTAGGCCAGCATTCTTAAACTGACCACACTCTCTTATTCTTTTCAACTCACTCTCGCTCATCGTCTCAAACGCTACACCTCCATTCCTCACTTTCCTCACCGCTTTCACACGCACATTCAGTGACTTGCTCACATGCTTCATCATTCTCTCCTTTACTTCCTCACTTGTCACACTCGCACTTGCATCATCCGCTCTCACTATTACCGCATAACTCTTCTCTTTCGTTTTCACTCGTTTTCACATTCACTTCCTGTACCTTTTCAATCACGCTCTTTTCAACATTTTTCGCACTCACGCTCGCATAGCTCATTCCACTTCCGCCGTAGGCTAAATCCCGACTCGCTCGACGCATACACTCATCCAGTTTCCCCTGTATTCTCTCATTTTTGCACAACATTTTCATCATCTGTTCCTCATATTCTCCCACAATGTCCAGTATTTTCTCACTCGCACTCTTAGAAATTTTGTTCGTCTCCGTAAACAGGAATTTACGGAGTCTCGCACCAATTACTCTCATACACGCTATCTCACTCACTTCCGCAACGCTCTCATTCTCTCCCTCATTCATTAATCAAGAACGAAAGTTAGAGGTTCGAAGGCGATCAGATACCGTTCTAGTTCTAACCATAAACGATGCCAGCTAGCGATCCGCCGAAGTTCCTCCGATGAGGAACGGTTAACGGGGAATCAGGGTTCGATTCCGGAGAGGGAGCCTGAGAAACGGCTACCACATCCAAGGAAGGCAGCAGGCGCGCAAATTACCCACTCCCGGCACGGGGAGGTAGTGACGAAATATAACGATACGGGACTCATCCGAGGCCCCGTAATCGGAATGAGTACACTTTAAATCCTTTAACGAGGATCCATTGGAGGGCAAGTGTGGTGCCAGCAGCCGCGGTAATTCCAGCTCCAATAGCGTATATTAAAGTTGTTGCGGTTAAAAACCTCGTAGTTGAATCTGTGTCGCACACCGTCGGTTCACCGCTCGCGGTGTTTATCTGGCGTGATGTGGGACGTCCTACCGGTGGGCTTAGCCTCGCGAGGGGCGGCCCAACTAATATCCCGTCGCGGTGCTCTTTACTGAGTGTCGAGTCGGGCCGGTACGTTTACTTTGAACAAATTAGAGTGCTTAAAGCAGGCTACCTTCGCCTGAATACTGCGTGCATGGAATAATGGAATAGGACCTCGGTTCTATTTTGTTGGTTTTCGGAACGCCGAGGTAATGATTAATAGGGACAGATGGGGGCATTCGTATTGCGACGTTAGAGGTGAAATTCTTGGATCGTCGCAAGACGGACAGAAGCGAAAGCATTTGCCAAAAATGTTTTCATTAATCAAGAACGAAAGTTAGAGGTTCGAAGGCGATCAGATACCGCCCTAGTTCTAACCATAAACGATGCCAGCTAGCGATCCGCCGAAGTTCCTCCGATGACTCGGCGGGCAGCTTCCGGGAAACCAAAGCTTTTGGGTTCCGGGGGAAGTATGGTTGCAAAGCTGAAACTTAAAGGAATTGACGGAAGGGCACCACCAGGAGTGGAGCCTGCGGCTTAATTTGACTCAACACGGGAAACCTCACCAGGCCCAGACACCGGAAGGATTGACAGATTGATAGCTCTTTCTTGATTCGGTGGGTGGTGGTGCATGGCCGTTCTTAGTTGGTGGAGCGATTTGTCTGGTTAATTCCGATAACGAACGAGACTCTAGCCTGCTAAATAGGCGTACCTTATGGTATCGCGAAGGCCCCCGGTTTCGGCTGGCGGGTTTTTACTACCAACGTACAAACAAATCTTCTTAGAGGGACAGGCGGCTTCTAGCCGCACGAGATTGAGCAATAACAGGTCTGTGATGCCCTTAGATGTTCTGGGACGCACGCGCGCTACACTGAAGGAATCAGCGTGTGTTCCCTGGCCGAAAGGCCCGGGTAACCCGCTGAATTTCCTTCGTGCTAGGGATTGGGGCTTGCAATTGTTCCCCATGAACGAGGAATTCCCAGTAAGCGCGAGTCATAAGCTCGCGTTGATTACGTCCCTGCCCTTTGTACACACCGCCCGTCGCTACTACCGATTGAATGATTTAGTGAGGTCTTCGGACTGGTGCGCGGCAATGTCTCGGCATTGCCGATGTTGCCGGGAAGATGACCAAACTTGATCATTTAGAGGAAGTAAAAGTCGTAACAAGGTTTCCGTAGGTGAACCTGCGGAAGGATCATTAACGTTCCGAAGGTCCTGCTCTGCGTCGAGAGTCCTCTCTTTTGGGAGAGACGCGCGCTCGCAGCAGTCGGCGACTAAATGGACGCGCTGAAAAGGCGCTCTCAGAGAAAAAGAAAATAACGGATTTGACGGAATTTGTTGTTGTGTTTTGATATAACGACGGACGCCGTCGCGCCTCTCTGACCGAAAGTAGTAGGCAAGCAGAGCAGCGCGCTCGGCGGTGTTCGACGACGATTCGGAGCGAGACGCTTCGCGATCACGCTCGTGTGTGTGCCATTCTCCGGCCACACACACACACAGAGCGTCGATTCGGCGTTGAGCGCGAACCGGTGGTAACCTATGCCCGCGCACGCGTGTGTGCAGCACCCACGACGTTCGTCGACGCGCGCCCTCCCCGTTGTCGCGGGGCAGCGGTCAGCGTGCCGAGAACACACGGTGTGCGACCGCGAGTGCCGAGCGAGAGGACCCCCATATATTATTATAATATATATATATAACACAGAGAAGGGATCGATGATATTTCGACCAATCTGTCAACTGTATCGGTCCGACGGTTTCTTCAAAGAGCTTCCGCCCCGGCTCTCCCGTTGCGGGAGAGACGCTCTGAACGAGAAACACACAACTCTATCTTTGTGCCGTAGCCTTCCCTGGCGGGAGGCGGCGGTCCGCGCGCGTCCTCGGACGCGCGCGGACAGGCTGATCGAAGAGCCACCACGATTATTCTCTCTCTCTCTCTCTCGTCCGAGAGAAGAGACCACGATGGTTGAACGAGAAGCGCGTTTCTTCGCGAACGCAAAAATTTCGAACGATTACCCTGAACGGTGGATCACTTGGCTCGTGGGTCGATGAAAAACGCAGCTAATTGCGCGTCAACTTGTGAACTGCAGGACACATGAACATCGACATTTCGAACGCACATTGCGGTCCACGGATACAATTCCCGGACCACGCCTGGTTGAGGGTCGTTTTAGTACCCCTAAACTGCTTGCGCCCGAAAAGCGCGCACGGCCACGACGCGGGCGACCAGAGAATGGCGCGCGCGTCGCCTGTGCCCTGTGCAACGCTTACAATGGGCGTACGAGCGATCGTTGGACGTTCGCCCGAGGTGTCTGTGCCGCGCCGACCGGCCGCGGTGCAAATCCTGGCGTCGTCTGAAATGACACACCGAAATAATAATAATAATGAGGAGGAGAAGCGCACAAGCGTGTAAAACGTTGGCGAACGCGCGCCCAGAGAATGCTGCGCAAATTAAGAGGGGGAGCGTGTTTGTGTATCCAAGTCGTGTGTGTACGCGAGAGCCGAGGAGAAATGGGATGAGAGTAAGAGCGCGCGCGAAGGGAGCAACAAACGGCCAAAAAAAGGGTCAGGACGGTGAATGGCACCGCTTTCCCTAGAGCGGCGCGTGCGTCGTTGTCTCCCGAAAGTAGGTAGCGCTTGTCTCACCGTCTCTCCTCTCCGTACATCACACAGACTGACCGGACTGCTCTCGCACTCTGTGCCGCGTCTCTCGGTGCGATAGCGCTCGCGCGTCTTATGCCGAGGCGCCCTTGCCCGCACACATAACGGTATTACGGAGAAATATACGGCGCGTCGTCGTCCGGCGGAGAGAGCATTCGTAATCCTTTACCTCTTTACGGAGAAGGGTTTTGAATCGCGAGCCGACCGCGTGTCCGAGTCCACGAAATTTTCGTAAAGCGAAAAAAGGGGACCGGCGCGCCGCGTCGTGTACTCGTCGAATCGATTCCGCCCGAATTTCGTATATGAAAGAGAAGGGAGAGCCGAGAATCTCGAACCCCGCGATATATCGTCTCCATTACCACCAACGAGTGTGTGTGCGGTTAGCGCCCCGGCGATTTGCCTTCTCGCGTATTTCGTGTGCTGCCGCTGCTGCTCTCTCGTTCGACGCTCACTCTCTCTCCCTCTTATAATATATATTATAGAGGAGAGACGACGATGAGCGACGCGGAGGAGGCAAACGGCTACGAAAACTCACTATGCGACGACCTCAGAGCAGGCGAGATTACCCGCTGAATTTAAGCATATTATTAAGCGGAGGAAAAGAAACTAACCAGGATTTCCTTAGTAGCGGCAAGCGAACAGGAAAGAGCCCAGCACAGAATCCCGCGGTTCCGCCGCAGGGAAATGTGGTGTTTGGGAGGATCCGCTTATCCCGAGGTGCCGCGTCGCGTCCAAGTCCATCTTGAATGGGGCCACTTGCCCGTAGAGGGTGCCAGGCCCGTAGCGACCGGTGCGCGCCTCGGGAGGATCTCTCCTTAGAGTCGGGTTGCTTGAGAGTGCAGCTCTAAGTGAGTGGTAAACTCCATCTAAGGCTAAATACGACCACGAGACCGATAGCGAACAAGTACCGTGAGGGAAAGTTGAAAAGAACTTTGAAGAGAGAGTTCAAGAGTACGTGAAACCGTTCAGGGGTAAACCTAAGAAACCCAAAAGATCGAACGGGGAGATTCATCGTCAGCGGCGCTGGCTTCGCGTCGGTCGGCGATGTCCCGCGGAGTCCTTGTGGCTTGCGCGCGGGCACGCTACCGTGCGCCGATGTCCGGCGCTCGTCGTCGTGCACTTCTCCCCAAGTAGAACGTCGCGACCCGCTGGGTGTCGGTCTACGGCCCGGGTGCGGTGTCTGTCGCGTCGCCGGTAAAACGGCACGCGACAAACCCTCGGTCGCCCGGCCGGCTGCTCGGCGGTACGCGCAAGGTATCAGGCCGCACTATTCACGGTGCGTCGAGACCGTCGCAAGCGCGCGCCACGGTACTCGGAGATTACGGACTTCGCGCCGTCCCCGGTCCTGGCCCGCTGTTGGTTACAGTACGGTACACCTTCGACAGGCCTGCGAACGTCTCCCGCGGTCTCGCGGGAGACCGATACCGGTC
>NW_028189263.1:15000-30267 GCF_048542155.1 Nylanderia fulva
TCGCTCGCCCGGCGAAAGCAACACGCCGCGAGCGAACTTGGAAAAAGCGGCTTGTGCGGCCGGAGGTGTCGCCCGCCAACGAAAGCAACACGCCGCGATCGGACTTGTGGTACGGGCGGCGCGTGCCGCCGGAGGTGTCGCCCGCCAACGAAAGCAACACGCCGCGAACGGACTTGGATGAATTTCTCGCTCGCCCGGCGAAAGCAACACGCCGCGAACGGACTTGGAAGAATTTCTCGCTCGCCCGGCGAAAGCAACACGCCGCGAGCGAACTTGGAAGAATATGTCGCTCGCCCGGCAAAAGCAACACGCCGCGAACGGACTTGGATGAATTTCTCGCTCGCCCGGCGAAAGCAACACGCCGCGAACGGACTTGGAAGAATTTCTCGCTCGCCCGGCGAAAGCAACACGCCGCGAACAGACTTGGAAGAATTTCTCGCTCGCACGGCGAAAGCAACACGCCGCGAACGGACTTGGAAGAATTTCTCGCTCGCCCGGCGAAAGCAACACGCCGCGAACGGACTTGGAAGAATTTGTCGCTCGCCCGGCGAAAGCAACACGCCGCGAACGGACTTGGTGAATTTCTCGCTCGCCCGGCGAAAGCAACACGCCGCGAACGACTTGGAAGAATTTCTCGCTCCCGGCGAAAGCAACACGCCGCGAAACGAACTTGGAAGAATTTTCGCTCGCCGGCGAAGCAACACGCCGCGAGGACTGGAAATGTCGCTCGCCCGCGAAGCACAGCCGCGAACGACTTGGATGAATTTCTCGCTCGCCCGGCGAAAGCAACACGCCGCGAACGGACTTGGAAGAATTTCTCGCTCGCCCGGCGAAAGCAACACGCCGCGAACGGACTTGGAAGAATTTCTCGCTCGCCCGGCGAAAGCAACACGCCGCGAGCGAACTTGGAAGAATTTGTCGCTCGCCCGGCGAAAGCAACACGCCGCGAGCGAACTTGGAAAAGCGTTTCGCTGTCGCCCGCCACGAAAGCAACACGCCGCGACACGGACTTCGGATGAATTTCTCGCTCGCCCGGCGAAAGCAACACGCCGCGAACGGACTTGGAAGAATTTCTCGCTCGCCCGGCGAAAGCAACACGCCGCGAACAGACTTGGAAGAATTTCTCGCTCGCACGGCGAAAGCAACACGCCGCGAACGGACTTGGAAGAATTTCTCGCTCGCCCGGCGAAAGCAACACGCCGCGAACGGACTTGGAAGAATTTGTCGCTCGCCCGGCGAAAGCAACACGCCGCGAACAGACTTGGATGAATTTCTCGCTCGCCCGGCGAAAGCAACACGCCGCGAACGAACTTGGAAGAATTTCTCGCTCGCCCGGCGAAAGCAACACGCCGCGAGCGAACTTGGAAGAATTTCTCGCTCGCCCGGCGAAAGCAACACGCCGCGAGCGAACTTGGAAGAATTTGTCGCTCGCCCGGCGAAAGCAACACGCCGCGAACGGACTTGGATGAATTTCTCGCTCGCCCGGCGAAAGCAACACGCCGCGAACGGACTTGGAAGAATTTCTCGCTCGCCCGGCGAAAGCAACACGCCGCGAACGGACTTGGAAGAATATCTCGCTCGCCCGGCGAAAGCAACACGCCGCGAACGGACTTGGATGAATTTTTCGCTCGCCCGGCGAAAGCAACACGCCGCGAACGGACTTGGAAGAATTTGTCGCTCGCCCGGCGAAAGCAACACGCCGCGAGCGAACTTGGAAAAAGCGGCTTGTGCGGCCGGAGGTGTCGCCCGCCAACGAAAGCAACACGCCGCGATCGTACTTGGGTTACGGGCGGCGCGTGCCGCCGGAGGTGTCGCCCGCTAATCAAGGCAACACGCCGCTATCGGGCCTGGAAAATTTTCTCGCTCGCCGGCGAGAGCAACGCGCCGCGAGCGAACTTGCGCCTGTTCCCGAGTTCTCGCTTGTACCGCTAACGAGCGAGCTAAATGAGATTAATTAAATGAGGACGCATCGGAAAGTTTATTCGTGCAAACACTCCGGCTTCGCTTATCGGCATCCTGCCTGCATTCGTCCACGTATCGGTCGTAGAATCTCGAAGATTGTGCATCCGACGAGTGGTAACCGGGAATTAGCAGATATCGTAATAATCGTGTCGCGCGGTCGTGCGGAGCGTCGAAAAGTACGAAACCTTTGTCCGAAACGTA
Organism: Nylanderia fulva; assembly: GCF_048542155.1. Taxonomy (NCBI): domain Eukaryota; kingdom Metazoa; phylum Arthropoda; class Insecta; order Hymenoptera; family Formicidae; genus Nylanderia; species Nylanderia fulva. The sequence goes on from NW_028189263.1 coordinate 17,164, forward strand.
TTTCCGTATCGTAGCATTATCTCCTCGTAGCGGCGCTACTCGCCGTCAAGTGCCCCGGAGGTACCGCCGGCGGGCGACGGACTTGGTGAAATCATTCGGTCGTCCGGAGGTGTCGCCAGTCCCGGAGGTGCCGTCCGTCCCCTAAGTTGACGCCGGCCGTTATGTGGTGCCGCACGTATAATCACGCCCGTAACGAGCCGTCTCGGTTGCCGCGCGCGTGATTTCGCATCGGGCGAGTGTTCCGTACCGTAATCGCGGTCACCGCAGCTTGCGTGTTGCGTATCATCCGTAATAATTCGAAATATATGTCTCCGACACGTGGGTTTGAGAGACACGTTTCGAGTTAGTAATCGGACAGCGCCCTCATGTCGAGCGAGCGCCGAATATTAAGTAACTTTCGTCCGAAACGTTTTTACGTAGCTCTCCTCGTTGCGGCGCCGTAAATCGTCGTTAAGTGTTCCGGAGGTACCGCCGGCGGTCGTCTGACATCGAGAGATCATTCGGTCGTCCGGAGGTGCCGCCCGTCCCGGAGGTGTCGCCGGTCGGCCGTGGTTCCCGGAGGTGTCGCCCGGTCCGAAGGTGTCGCCGGTCGGCCGTGGTTCCCGGAGGTGTCGCCCGGCCCGGAAGGTGCCGCCCGGCCCGGAGGTGCCGCCGGTCGGCCGTGGTTCCCGGAGGATGTCGCCCGGCCAGGAGGTGCCGCCCGACCCGGAGGTGCCGCCCGGCCCGGAGGTGCCGCCCGGCCCGGAGGTGCCGCCCGGCCCGGAGGTACCGTCGGTGCTTATACCTTATTGTCCCGGCATTTCGTTTGTTTCCTTCTTAATTAATGCTAATTATCGTTGTTTGACATTCGCCATACGGCTATCGTGATAATATTTTATCGTACAATAGGACTTTTCAATCGTTCGCTCTCCGCGACAATGTCTCGATTGAACGCGCCTTTCGGCGCTCGCGCTCGCATACGGCCGTGCGTAGGACCGTGCGTCGCCGACCGCCTGGCCGGCCGGTTGGGTACTATAAGAGATACGTCGCGCTCGGCGCGTCGAACGAGTCGAGCGAGTCCGGACGAGTCGTAAACGTACTTTCTCGAGTCTCTCGCCACTCCGGCGTGTTTCGACCGCTCTCCGTACCGTCGCCGACCGCTTGGCCGGTCGGTTGGGTACTATAAGAGGTAGGAGAGATTAATATTGTACGTGTCGCTCTCTCGACGTTGACAAACGAAGAATCGCCCGAACGGGTCGAGAACGGATTTTGTCGAGTCGCGACTCTGACACGGAGAGAACATTTATATATAAAATGTTTGATTTTGGAAACCACGAATATATAAAATAATATACGATCGTCGCAGAACGCGCCGCCGCCAAGTCTTCTCATGCTTGGAGGTTGCGTGTCTCGCGAGAACGTACGTTCGACTCTCGCGTCGTCTCGTATTCCTCTTCGCCGGGGATTACGGTGCGGCTCTTCTCGTTCGTCGCCGAACGCGCGCTAATTAACGCACACTTATTTATTACGAGCACAGCATTGCCACGAGTCGGTGTCGCAAGACCGAATGGCTCTTATGTGGCGCGCACGCCTCTAGTGTGTTGGCCGCGCGGTTCCCTCTCGTTTCGTACGCAGCAGCGGAATCGTCGCGCTTACCGAGCATCTACTCCACGGATACAAGTTTGCGGGAAGAGTTGCTTCTTCCCGCTCGCTTTGTACGCCGTAGCGAAATCTTATTGCTGGTCGTGTGCGGTTAAACGCGTACGAACCAGACAGAACAGTCCTCGACGTCTAAGCATCGCCATCGTCGATCTAGCGTCAGGGTGAATCGCGCGGTCTCTCGAGACCGCGCATCATAACATTTGGGAGAATAAGAACACGAGTATTTTGATCTTGTGGATTTTTGAACGGATGAGGAGGAGGAAGAAGAGGAGAGGCGGCGGCGTCGGGGGTTTACTCTCGCCTCCGTCGTTCTCTCGTACGCTTTACATAATAGCGTTAAACACAGCAGAGTGTCGCCGACCGGCTGAGCAAGACCGGCGGCAAATAAAATGGCACATACGAGCGAGTCGCGCGCGCGTCGGTGTTTCGGCATCGAACGCGCGCGCGCGCGAAAAAGAGCTAGCGACGAGTCTTCGGGCTCGCTCGCGAGTTACTCCCTTGCGAGTAACCGAACACGAAGCTCCCTGGTTGATCTTGCCAGTAGTCATATGCTTGTCTCAAAGATTATAAATGTAATTTATTTAATTACATTTTTATTTTTTAAATAATACATATATACGTTCCAAAAAATATAAGCCATATTATTAAATATGTACGTGTGTGTGGGTGTATAACTATCATTTAATACACATTCACGTTAAATCACATTATTTAATCATATTTAATAACTATATCACTAACATATATAATTAATACTTATAATAAATCATTTTTAAAGTAATTTTTTTTAAATTCTAGTTATCATTTTATCAAAATTATGAAAAAAAATTGATACAATTGTTAGAAAACTTAAATGTGCATAACTTTTTAATATATAGGCATTAATAAAATAAACATAGTGATTGTTAATTTTTTATGCTACAGCTACGCATAAAAGTACTAAAATGCTTAGAACTTTAAATTACTTTAATATTCAACTGTATATATTATTATAACTTTTCTCGTTTTATACTATATTTAAAAAATAATATTTAATAATTACTTTATTGCACTTACAACTATGCATATGTATTTAATACTGTAACCATTTAAATAATAAAATATATATATAATTACTGTGTATGAAATTAATACATTCAAAGTAAAAAAAGTACATATGCAAAAATAAACTCTATAAAATCTATAAATAAACGTAATAATAATAAACTGTGCAATAAACGTAATAATAAACGTTCAAATATTTTATTTATTATATATTAAAATTATTCTATTTAATAACCTGTCCTTTTCTTGTTTAGATCTCCTCATTTTCGCATCTCTTCTTTTGTTCTTTCTTTTTCCTAAAAAGAAATATGTGATTGTTATACATAGGTGCAATAAGTCAATTCTGCAATAAATATTCTATACAAAAATAACAATAAGTTCTTAAATGTTGTATTTAATTTAAAAAAACTAATACACGCAATAATGAACAGATAGTGCATGTGTTCACCCTCTTTAAAATCAGTTTCTTATAAAAATAAAAAGTTTGAGATAAGATGATAAAATAGTTAAATTGAGGTATATTATATATAACTTACAAATCTCGGTCAAATCTCTGCTTGGCTAAAATTAGCCATCTTGCAATTATATCCTCAACTTCCTTATTTGTTAAATTGGTTCTTGAAGTTCGCGCAGCATCTAACAACAAGTTTAAACAGATATGTGTGGTTATAGATTATATAAAAATTTAAAGCGACTTAATTTTATATATATATATATGTATATATGTATATATACTATTCAAAATTATTTTATATTCCTATGATTACATATTATTGAATAATGATATTAGAGTTCTAATAGCATCATCCAATATAACCATGCATAGAATGCTATATATAAAGTGTCAAAAATATGTCAATAAAAACATTTCTGTGATTAAATATTTATATACTTACTTATGATACATATAGTAATGCGAAGATTTTTAAAGGCATTTTTCAATTTTGCACCAGCCCAACTATATTCCATTGCTAATTTATTTGTTAAAATATGTTTCATCATGTACGAAATCACATCATGATGATCCTTACCTCCTAAAAAGCTCAATTGTCTTGTCTAAAAATATAAAATAATTTAATTAATATTAGTTTATGATCTAAAAATATCAAAATAATAAACATTTGTTTTTCTCTTATAAAAAAAGTTAACATTACTTTTCTTTTAACTTCTTTAAAATTATTTAACATTATATAAATAAATAAATATGTCCAAAATATTGCTTTTTATAAGACATTTCAATAAAATGTTTCTAATCGTAAGTATAAAATGATAATATTTTGTATATACCATTTCTGTAGCAACACATTTGTTTTTTAATTGATTATCAATTCTCTGTAATTGTTCTACGGTATCTGCTGGCAAATCGAAATCATAATGTTCATTTTTTTTTAAATCCGTTTCCTCATTTTTTCTTATGTGATTATCCAACTTTATTAAACGTTCATCAATTGTTGTAAGATTTAACAATACTGCATTTAGTTTCCTGATAATTAAATTATGAAAATCTGCAAAAATAATTGACACATATTATTGTATATCTACTCATTGTCAGATTATATAAATATTACGAATTATATACCATTTTAAATATATGTTTACAGTGATATAAATAAAAAAAGTTAAAACTTTAATAATATATATATATATATATATAGGTAAGCTTTTACAAAAATTTAAAATTAATAACAGATATATTTTTACCTACATCAATCTCAGCATTACAAGTATCGGATGTAGATATTGTATCTGAATTTTGTGGAACAAGGTCATCTTTATTTGCTGTTCGATGTTCTTGTGAACTTATAGATTTACTATATGTAACTGCAGACTTTTTAGACTGAATATTAATTATTTTTTCATTACTTATTTGTATCGGAGGCTTAGTTATTTTCTTATAATTTTTTATCAGTGGTTTTTTTATTTCATAAGTCATTTTGCTTTTATTTAAATCGTTTGATATATTAGAAGCTTCATCTAAATCATTGCTTGTGTCAGTTCTATCTGAATTATCAGAAGAACTTGAAATTTTTTTTACTCGATTCATTTTCTTATCACCTTGTATTAATGGTGTCTTTATTTCACAGATTTTGCTCTTATTTATTGTTAAAGCTTTTGGTGTATTAGGAAAATTATCTAACTCTAAATCATTGCGAGTTTTTAATTTATTGATGCTTGTGTCGCTTGTATCAGAATTATCAGGAGATGAACCTGTATTTTTTTTTGCTCGTTGATATCTCGATTTTTTGAGGTTATTTCCATCATCACCATCTATATCGGATATTTGTTCAGCTAATTTAAGTTTGTCTATAGCTTTATCATATGTATCTAAAACGTATAAAATTTTTGAATATTAAAAATTAGATTTTTGTTTTTATATATTTTATAATCAAATATCACTTAAAATTTAAATTTTAATATATACTTTTAATACATATATATTATAATTTTAATTTATATAATTTTTGATAAAAAAATAAAATACATTTTTTATATTACTAACCGCTGCTACCAAAAATACGGATTATTTTATATAATTGCCAATCATCAGAAGGAAATATTCTTTTCATAATTGCTTTATTTATCTTAATTTGACTTGTATATGATGGCCATTTACATTCCTTATTATTTTCAGTTAACCATTCAGAAGGAACAATTTGTAAACCATCTTCGAACTCCACAATATTATACGCCATAATAACTGTAAATAAAAATTGATCAGCATTGAAATTATAAATAATCTATGATGTAAATAATATGATAAAAATGTGACGATAATAATAATAATAATAATAATAATATTTGCAATTTATATTAGAGTATTATAATTACGTTTAATTATTTAATTACAAATGCAAATTAATATTAAACATGTATTATTCAGTTGTGTGTAACATCGGAAATATAATATAATTTTTTTTATAAGGCATTTTCAACATTTTTGCTCTAATTTTATCAAACTCCCATGTCTGAAGATGAGAATATTCAGACATGATACCAATATTTAAAGTTAATGACGAAATAGGCTGTGTATATAAATCTTCCACTAACACAAGTACTTTGCCAATAGCATACATTTTATTGTCATTAGATTTAATGAAATTTAAAATTGACATTATTTGTCCATTTTCAAAAGAAATGCAATTATTTTTTGGATCATCACAGTTAATATAATATTGATTATTGCAAAAAATTTTATATTGTTGTACAGAAATGAAATCTTTCGTAATAGGACCATCACAATGAGAGCGTGTAAAACATTTTTCCATATCGTATGAATTTGAATATATTTTGAATGTTTCATTATTATGTATTGTCTCAATTTCTGCAAATCTTCTTGTTAATTGCTGTAATGGTTGGTTAGTTTTACGAATTAATTTCTTTAACGTAGACATATAATTCTCAAATTTAAATGCACTAAATTTATCCAGAGCACCAAATTGTTTTACGTCTGCAGCAAGATGTAATAAATTATGAATATTATGTGAAATATATTTAGAACCGTAGATAACTTGAAATGATTTTACAAAATGTTTTAATAAATTTTCTGCATATTCTATAATAGAAGTTTGATATGTTAAAGTAGGATGTGCAAGAATTGTGATTGCTACATGTAATGTTAGAAAATTTAAATATACATTTTCTTGTAGTATTCCTTTCAATATAATAGGACCTGTATATAATAAAAATTGCCGATATTCTGTGGCTTTCCAATGTTTGATATACTTTAATGATCTTGGTTTTCGAGCAAAATCAGAAGGAATATAATTGCGTAACTTTATTAGTTTCTTAGAAATTTGTTCTTTGTCTGAATTTGATAATCTTATCTTAAGTGGTTCTGAAAGCCATAACATAATAAGTTTACGCATAACACCCAAACATACCAGGTGCATATAATCTAGTGGCACATTTGTAACTAAGCCTAGATTTGGTATATTTTTTAAAATTGTGTCACCAGTTTGATAATCAAGATTATAAGATCCAGTAAAAAATTCTTTATCATTACGTAACATCATATTAGATGTGTATGGAAAACATATATGTCCTTCTATATTATCACCTTCAATAATGCATTTAGTGCAACTATTATATCCAGTGTGTCCTTTTACATTTAAAATAAATGATTTAGCAGGAGCGTCACAAATTATTGCTTTAATTTCGACTTTTATGATCTGTCCCTCATAATCAATCCCATTATTTATAAAAGCAATAGCATCACCTACAAACATTTTTAAAAACTCATTTGCATTTTTTGGTTTTCCTTCACCATAATATAAGGCAATGACATATACATTGTTTATAATATTATCTGCACATAATATTGGCCATAAACTCTTTGTGGAAGACTTATATATAGGTAAACCATCAATATTTATAAATAATTGAATGTTATCAAGAGCAAAATTCAATCTTTTACGTTCTTCAATAATTTTTAGAAGAGCTTTTTCGAGACCTAAGTGGCAGTAATCTCCGTTTTCAATTTGTATAATTTCAGTTGATTTAGGAGTTTGCAATAATGTACGTGGATCTTTAGGCAAAGTATAATTAGTGTGTGTTTGCAATATCTGTAAAAGGTGACGGAGTGATTTGAGTGATATCTTTTCTTCAATAGCCCATTTACTTATGTCATGTATAAAAGTTTCGTTATCATTTAAACACAGATTTTCATAATTGTTATCGACTATAGCTTGCAGCTTATTTGCATCCGTGTAATTTTGTATCATACAGGCATTATTTTCATTCAGAAAGTTAATATTATTTTCATCATAATATTGATTTAGATTTCTATCTGACAAGGGACATGTCACAACTGTCCGGAACCGATTTGATTCTCCTTGAAATATGTTGTTAAATACACAAATCTAAAAGACACGTATTTTTTTATACGTGCGCAATTTGAGTTTTAAGGGGTGAAACACCCCTTTAAAGAATAACGGTATTTTTCTTTAGGATCAAATATCTGCTAAACTATAAGAGATATAAAGAAAAAACGTACAACAAATTTTAATGGCTTGAAGAGTACTTTAAAGTTATATGAACAAAAATTTTTTTTTTTTTTTTTTTTTTTAAAAAACCCTCACCACCTAATTTTTTTTTTCAAAATTAAAAATTTTGTTTTACCTAATTTAAAGCTTATTTTTTTCCAAATTCAACCATGTGTAATAAAGTTATGTTACGAAATATCATTTTCGAAAATTAATTATAAACGCTCCCGTATATACGCTCATCCGTGCTATGTGCGTAAGTAATTACCGTCGAACAATAAAATATATAAAAAATGTTTTTGTATAATTCTTATTTATGTTTTCTATGTATTTATAACTGTGTATTGTGTATATTTAGATTTTTTTAAAAATGTATTTGCATTTTATATTATTCACTCATTATACACATTACAATAATGATATTCGACAAAAAAATGTTTCAAACATAATGACTTCTTGCACCAAGAACATCTTACTACAGCTATATTATTGCAACCTTCGATATCACATTTTGTTAAAGTTTCGTCTAAACTAAAGTGTACTGGATTTTCGAATTCGTCTGGTCTTTCATTCGTATAACCACTTTTAAACCACGAATATTTAAATAAGTTTTGATATCGTGGGGATGACAATTGATTATGTATCAAAGATTGCAATTTTATTATATTATTTCGTTCATGTAAGTTTATATTACTTTCCAACAGTAAAACCGCATCTGAAAATCTTTTAGCAAAATTTTTCCAAATTCTGAATCCATAAACATCTAATGGTTGTATTTTCCCTGTAGTTCCTTTCGGTATTATCATAGTAGTAATATGTGTTCCAGGAGGTGTTAAATCCGAAATCATATTGGGGCAATGTCCAGTCCATGAATCGATAAGAAGAACGCTATTAGGACCAATGTTTGCGAAATAAGCTTCTTCTAACCACATTTTAAAATGATCTGTACAAAATATAAATGTTAATTTAATAGTTTTTTTATGACTCTTATTAAATTGTTAAATAAAATAAGGTTGTTAAAAAAAGTAATTATAAAAGGAAAATACCTGATGTCATTTTACCAGATTTCGATGCTTTTACAATAACATTTTCTGCTTTAAATAAATTTTCTTGTACTCTTGGTCCAAATTTACCATTAGCTTCTTTTAATACAATAAATAAAGGGGACAACAAATTGCCATTACAGGATATTATTGGTTGTATCGTATATGAATGGGTTGTTGATGATATGGATTGCACGACACGTTCTACTTTCTTTTCTCCCTGGTTAGACAATGATCTTCCAGAGTGAAGTTCCAATTGGAAACCACTTTGATCTGAATTGTAAATATTTTCAGATCCAAACTGTTCAATAAGAGGTTTTACTGTTTCCAGAAAATCATCAGCTGATTTTTGCAAATCAGCAGAATCTTCTAATGTTCTTCTAGTGACAAACTTCGTAACTTTTCTTGAAACAATTCGGTGAGACTTCTTAAATCTTGCTATCCAACTGTGAGATGCTTTAAATATAGGATTTAAATTTCCTATTTCTTCTTGAGCTTGTAAAGCCCATCTTTTTAAATCAATATCATGAACCATGAATCCTGATTCGACAGCTGCAGTAAATTTATCATGTGTAAATTTGGAGATGTAAGATAATTTTTCTGTACGACTTCCACCTGATTGTATTTGTTCTTCCCATCGCCTTAACTGACGTTCAGATGAAACTCTTCTAAATTTATTTTGTACTACTCTTAGAGGACGATTCCTTTTTCTGTCATTACTGTTTTCATCAGTGTCCCGAAATCGCCAATACTCAACAGCTCGTCTTTTATAAGAACTATCAAAATTTGTATCATCATTTGAACAATGAGGATGAGAATTTAAACTATCTTCATGCCATGCTTCTTCGTCATCTTCAATTATTTCAAAACTATGTAATTTATAAGGTTCTTCATAATCGAGATATATTTCTTCCGTTACTTCCACCCCATTATAATGAAAAACGCTATCCAGTAATATTTTTTTAATGTTTTCCTTTAATTCCACTTCTGCTTCAGTTACTGGCGTTTCTGTTAAATATATTGAATTTATTGACACCAATAAAAGTCTAACAACGTTAAGCGGATTGATAATCATATTCAAAGATGTTATATTTTGCTTTCTATTGCAATAAAAGAACAGTTTACACAGATATTATTACAACGAAAAGACTACACCGACTGTGAGAATTATGCTGCTACATGAACAATTTATATTAACTTATCAGAAATACGTCATCACATAATCTTATTTTATTATTTATTTTAACGTATTAAAGATTTTATTGTAAAAATTATAACTTATCTGGAACACGTACACATAATCTTATCTTATGATTCATTTAACGTAAGATATAAAATTTGTTTATGCCAAATATTGCGACATTGGTATTCGCAAGATTCAATTAAAAAATAATTTTATTATAAAATATAATTGTTTTTAATTTTTATAGAAGAAATTAAATATTAAAGAAATAATAAGAAAGCAGGGGGTATATTTAAAAAATTCTTATTAATTATATTTAAAAATTTTTTTTTAAATCTAAATATACACAATACGCAGTTATAAATACATAGAAAACATAAATAAGAATTATACAAAAACATTTTTTATATATTTTATTGTTCGACGGTAATTACTTACGCACATAGCACGGATGAGCGTATATACGGGAGCGTTTATAATTAATTTTCGAAAATGATATTTCGTAACATAACTTTATTACACATGGTTGAATTTGGAAAAAAATAAGCTTTAAATTAGGTAAAACAAAATTTTTAATTTTGAAAAAAAAAATTAGGTGGTGAGGGTTTTTTAAAAAAAAAAAAAAAAAAAAAAAATTTTTGTTCATATAACTTTAAAGTACTCTTCAAGCCATTAAAATTTGTTGTACGTTTTTTCTTTATATCTCTTATAGTTTAGCAGATATTTGATCCTAAAGAAAAATACCGTTATTCTTTAAAGGGGTGTTTCACCCCTCAAAACTCAAATTGCGCACGTATAAAAAAATACGTGTCTTTTAGATTTGTGTATTTAACAACATATTTCAAGGAGAATCAAATCGGTTCCGGACAGTTGTGACATGTCCCTTGTGAGTATACTTTATCAGAATCACATAAAGACGAAGCATTCTCATCAACAACAATTAGTTGATCATTATTATTATTAATTATTGCCATAGAATCCGCAGAATCAGTCTGATGAGTTATCATATTCATATCTGTTACTGTGTTTCTTGCAACTAATCTTCGTTTATGTCTTGCACTATAAAATATTGAGTGTTTTCGTTTGCGACCCATATTTTTCACAAAATATATTTTTTTTCCTAAATATACATATACAATGAAAAAAAGATATCTTGTTACAATAAATATGAAAAAAATATAAGACAAACATAAGATAAAAAATATTGTATATACTAACCTTAATTTTTATGTTGATGTTTTTCACTTTGTTAAATCACTTCTTATTGCTAAGTGATCTTCTGAGATCACTTATTTTGAGTCAAAATGTCCTCTTATGCAAATAAAAAACACGTGCTGGTACACCAACAGACTGCGTATACGCTGCAGAGCGTTTTGGGCAACGTGTACGCGCCTACACGGTCACGCTTGCATTAGGATTAGGTAAGATTAGGTTACATTAAGTAGCGTCCATTAACGGTGACGTGTTGATTCTTTTACTTTTAGAACAAATCAACGTCAAGTCTTGACAAGATGACAACTTAGCAGTCATTCTGCTGAACGCGACTATTTTAAAGAAAAATATTTCAAATAAAAGTTGTTTGATTCAAAGGAGGTCATAAAGTAGATGATGCCCTTTATTTGATGAATATTTTAAGAGATATTTGAAGTGGTGTACGTGTTATTTTAAATTGGACACCCTAATATATATTTAGTTATAGCAGTAATAAATATAAATAAATAAATATAAATTATTTATTAAATATATCATAAATTAAACTTTATTTTTCTAATTTTAATTGTTGATCGTCACAGCACAACATCTTATGCAAATTATTAAATAAAAAATACAACAACCGCGTATCACCGAGAGTAATGGAGCATTAGAAAGATCGCACCGCACGAATTAGCCGAATATTTGCGACAATATATAAATGCTGACCAAACCGACTGGGATGAATGGGTGCCATACGCAATGTTTACATATAATACCACTCCTCATTCAGCTACGGGATATACCCCCTTTGAACTAATATATGGACGACAAGTCGAACTACCGACGGCACTAACAAAACCGCCTAAACTGACGTATAATTACGATGACTATCTACAGGAACTAAGGGAAAGAATACGTGCCTCAAATCAATTTGCGAAAGAAAAATATTAAAGAGGGAAAAAAATAAATCGAAAGAATACTTTGATAAATCCGCGAAAGAAACCGAATTTAAAATAGGCGACAAAGTACTCGTATACTGACGAGACACTCCGACGCAGACGATCCAAGAAATTAGACGCATTATGGGCAGGACCGTATACAATAATAGAAAAAAATTCAAGCGTAAATTACACAGTAAAAAAAGGAAGAAGAGCGATACGCATACACACAAATAGATTAAAATTATTTATTGAAAATTAGGACTTACCTAATTGTCTGCTTCGTCCCTCGCGACATAAACGCCCATAAGGAAGGGCCGCCCCTCTTGCAAAGCTCACAAAGTCTGCATGGGCCGGAATCATAAATCCTCTTTGGGAGGGCACCAAAGCAACTTTCGCGCACAACGCGCACACCAGACCTCACATTTACACTTACCGTGTAAAGAAAATGGAAAAGAGCTAGCCGCATATCTTGCGACAGCCCCAAAGCCCCGTTCGAAACGGCCGGTCGGCAATGCGGGCCCTACAACTGGGCCCACACATCGAAGAAATCTCAAACACGAGAAGCATAGGCGGTTCCCACCAGGGCACAAACTCCACATGGCATCGCGAACAATCGAACCACATGTCGGAACCAACCATTTTTTTTTTTTGAAGACGCAACGATAGTATAAATCAAAGGTTGTCATAAGACTAAAGGGACGACAGGGAGCATATAGACCGAACGCCCCTCTTGCTTGATAAAAAATTGGCAAACGAAAGCATATTCAAGATCAGGACAATGTAATGTTAGACAATATACCTCGTCCCGCACGATATGGATAACCTTACACCAAGAAGACACTTGGCTATACTCGACCTCCGCTGAACAGACAATAACCATACGATGCGACGGACGATCAGAAACGTAAAGTAATCAAAAACACAGGCGAGATTACATTAAACCGAAAATTGTAAAACTGACAACAACAGACACAACATTACAAACGGCAGGAAAACTGTACGGAAATACCTTAGAAACTTTCCTACCCCAAAAATAAAAATAACCTTCCCCCAGCGGGGAAAAAAAAAACATGATC
>NW_028189264.1:0-14682 GCF_048542155.1 Nylanderia fulva
TTTCACATGGCGCATGGACTTGGCATCTTGTTTATCTTTTTTTTTAAAAGATAAGTTTTTTTATGGTACGATTCTACATTTGCAAATTTAAATTTTTACTGATTCATTATACGACTCTATATATGTCTGCAACTTTAATTTTCCACTGGTACAAGTTTCTACTTTCACTTGGCGCAATTTTTTTTTTATTTCATTACTTTTGTTACGATTGTACATGGGTTTATAATCGATAATTTTTCATACAATTCTATTGTACATGGGTTTGCAATGTAGGATTCTACATAAGTTTGCAATGGATAATTTTTAATACAATTCTACATGGGTTTGCAATGGTTAATTTTTCATAGGATTCTACATGAGTTTGCAATGGTTAATTTTTCATAGGATTCTACATAGGTTTGCAATGGGTACGATTCTACATGGGTTTGCAATGGTTAATTTTGCCTAGGATTCTACATGGGTTTGCAATGATTAATTTTTCATAGGATTCTACATGGGTTTGCAATAGGATAGGATTCTACATGGGTTTGCAATGGATAATTTTTGTTAATGGCGTGCCCTTAACTGGTCGCCTTTTTTTACCTTTTTTTAAAGGTGAGTTTTTAGAGATTATCAATATTACTCGACATAAGTTCTTTTATGTTATAAGTATTTATGGAGCAAATTATACAATAACATCAATAATAGAAAAGAAATCAAGAATAACCAACGCATATTCGTCAATCTATGATTGCTATACAAGCTAATAATAATTTATATTCGTTCTCTTATTCTTGTCTCTCGAAAAAGTATAAGCAATAAATTATCAAATCTAACAAGTACCCGTGTCTAACATTGTAGACTAATTTACTTTCAATTATGCTACTGTTATTATTTATCATTAAACAATTATAAAACATATATATATATATAGCACTACAAATTATATATGTATATGTTTTATAATTTATTTTATATTTTATTATTTGACAAGTTAAATCTCTCCGAATCATAATTTGCGCTTAAATTTTAAAGACAAAATGCTGTAACTCTCTGATATTCCAATCTGTATTTTTGAAAAGGACCACATCCCGTATGGTCGAAACGTTAAAATAAATATATATACAACTTTAATTTGAGGCCAGTGTAGTCAGACCAAATCTCTAACCTCTGTTTTATAATTGTCTAATGATAAATAATAACAGTAGCATATATAATTGAGAGTAAATTAGTATATTTTATATATATATATATTTATATATAAATAATATATCCACATATGTGCATAAGCATATATAAAATTTACAAAAATGGGTGCTTATTAGTCTTGCTACGTTACTGCTTTCTGCTACGGAAGGCCAGAAAGCATTTTTAGGCGGCATCTCGCGTATACCGGCACGGTAGAGGAACAAGGAGAACACGTGATTATCGGTCCTTGTCTCTCTTACGTGCGTCCGCGTGAGCGATGCAGTGGTGTATGTACGTGTACAGACATACACCACTACATAAAACCCGAGAATTGGTTTCTCGGCGTTGGCAACACTGAAACCGGAGTTTCGCGTTGTCACCGCACGAGGTCTCCAATATCAATTCGGAGTTTGCCTGGGTGTACTGCCGACCCTTAAGGGTCGACAGGTCGGCCCATCGACATATAGAATGGACTGAGCATCGCGATGGGTAAGCGCGCGCCTGCTTTAGAGTGAGAAGTACTACATCTGAGGCCTATGTTTGTCTCTCTTTTTGCAGGGCCGTCTAAAAAAATTGCGGACCATGTGCATTTTTCTATGAAATGTGTAGTCAATAGATTTTTTTAGAATTTATTTTAAAATTTGTTTTAATATATTTAATATATTTATAAATAAACAATAAATTTGCTTTAATTTATATTATATTTATATTAATATTTTATTCCAAAGCGAGTAGGCGAAGGTGAGGTGTCAAAAATTTAATGCTATGTTACTGCTAGAATTCTGGAGGGGGACGAAATAACAAATCAGAAGCTTGCAAGAGAGACAAACATAGGCCTCAGATGTAGTACCTCTCACTCTAAAGCAGGCGCGCGTTTACATATCGCAATGCTCAGTCCATTCTATATGTCGATGGGTCGGCCGGCCAAATTCCGAATTGATGTTGGAGACCTCGCGCGGTGACAACGCGAAACTCCGATTTCAGTGTTGCCAACGCCGAGAAACCAATTCTCGGGTTTTATGTAGTGGTGCATGTCTGTACACGTACATACACCATTGCATTGCTCACGCGGACGCACCGTAGAGAGACAAGGACCGATAATTACGTGTTCTGCTTGTTCCTCTATCGTGCCGGTATTCGCGAGATACGGCCTGAAAATGCTTTCTGGCCTTCCGTAGCAGAAGGCAGTAGCGTAGCAAGGCTAATAAGTACCTACTTTTTGTAAATTTTATATATGCTTATGCACATATGTGCGTATATATATATATATATATATATATATATATATATTATATAAGGGATATGTTGATTATTCTTGATTTCTTTTTGATTATTGATGTTATTGTATCATTTGCTCCAAATAACGTGAAAGAACGTTGAGTAATGTATAATCAATGCAAGGATGTTCAGTATATCATCCAGTAAATTAGAGTTCAAATATTTCAATATCAATTTTTTTATAATATATATATATATATATATATATATATATTAAAATATAGAAAAATGATAAAAAAATATATTTCGGCGATTTAAAAATTTTTTAATATATTGAAAATATTTTTACTACATACACTATATATATAAGTGTAAAATAATTCAGAAAATAAATTTAAAAATAAATTTAATAAAAATCTACATACCAGCTGTGTGCATGTGTGCAATTGATTTATTACTTGAAATTTATTTACGGAATTATTTTGCATTTATATATTTATAGTGTGTGTAGTTGTAAATTGTAAAATATGATTAAAATATTTTCAATATCAAATTTTTAAGTTTATCGCCTATATACAAATATATTTCTATGATTTTTCATATTCCAATATATTATAAAAAAATTGATATTGATATATTTGAACTCAAGTTTTTTACGTGATTAAATATTCTTGCATTGAGCCATCATACGTTACTCGTAAGTTCTTTCACGTCATAAGTTATTATGTAGCAGAGAGAAAGAAATGAGAGTTATACAATGTAACATCAATAATCGGAAAAAATCAAGATAACGGTTGTCATATCTGTGTATATATATATATATATATATATATATATAAACTTATATATTATATATATATAATATTTCATTTATTTATAAAATACATTTTCAATTCATATTCAACCTGAATGATATTTTCTATATGCTTATGTTATCCTCCGATCTATCCCTAACAAATTAGGAAGTGTAATTGCATTATTATCATCAATTATTATCTTATACTTTTTACCTCTAATTTCTATAAAATTTAATTCATTATCACATTTTATCCTTTAAATCAATATTTATTTTGAATTTTCATTAATATTTTTATTCTATTAACATGAGCAGGAGCTCAACCTATTGAAATACCTTTTATCATTATTAGACAAATTTTATCATTATGTTACTTTCTTTATTTTATCTTATTACCTTTCCTAATAAAAATTTGAGATTTAATTATTTTTAAATAAATATTAAAAAATTTATCATTATAAATAAATTTAAAATATTAAAAATAATTATATTTAATACTTAAATTTTTTATAAATTACTATTAAATTAAGGTAATGATCTTGAATTTAAGTTTATGTTTTGAAAACATATTAAAGAAATTTTAATTTTTTATTAACTTTTAAACATTTAATTTTTTTTACTAAATTATTATTTATAATATAAATTTAAATCCAAAAATTAATAAAATATAAACTAAAATTATTGGTAAAATAATTTTCCAACATAAATATATTAATTCATCATATCGTATTCGAGGAAGTATTCCATGTATAAAAATTACTATTCTACATAAAATATTAATTAAAATAAAAGTTAAAATTATTGAATAATTTAATAAATTTCTAAATATATAAATTCTAATTAATCTAAAAAAAATAATTATTCGATATTCAAATAAAAAGATTATATGTAAACCCACCCCTAAAATATTCAATATTAAACTCTGAAACTAATTCTGACTCACCTTCGATAAAATCTATAGGACTTCGATTTAATTCAGCTAAAATCCTAATAAAAAATATAATAAACAAAGGATATAAAACTACTATATATCATAAATAAAATTGATAATTAATAAAATCAAAAAAAGAATATCTCTCTCTTATTAATATAATAACTAAAACAATTAAAATAAATCTTACTTTAAATGATAATATTTGTGAAACTGATCGTATTGCCCCTATTTTTGAATAAATCGAATTAGCTGATCATCCCATAAAAATTATAACATACCCTCTAATAGTTATAAAACAATTATTAATAAAATAGAATAATTTAAAAAATAAATATTAGTAATGTAAGGAAATACTAATCATATTATTATTAAAACAAATCTAATTCAATTCAATTCTTTATTCTTCCCCTGAGGGATTGAAGGCGCTTTTGAAGGAGCGTTCCCCAACCTTACACAAGCTCTTACAATCTTTACTTATATCTACTCTTATCTCTACTCTTACATCTAATTTACAATTAACTTAATTCTACCTAACCTACTTATCTACTACTTTAGAGAGAGAAAGAGCCGTCCCTACCTACCGCTTCGCTTCGGCTTCCGATTCCCCATATATTCTCCACCACCTCATTCATACCTCACTCATTCTCCTCCTCATACTTCCTTCCTCCTTTTCCCCTCCCTCCTCCTTTTCTTCCGTTCTTCCCTCTTCCCTCTTTTTCTCTATTTCTCTCATCCATCCTTCCCCTTCTCCTCCTTCCTGCAATATTTCCTTCATTCTTTCCCACCAGTTTCCCTTCTCCCCTTCTCCCCCACATTCTCCTATCACATGCTCCCATGTTTCTTCTTCTATCCCACATAACCTACATCTTCTTTTCTCCTCTTCTTCCCAGTATCTTGCCCCTCTCATCTCATTGTTCATTCTGAACCTAACTATCCTTCTCCATCTACTTTCCCCCCATCCCTTTCTCAGGTATTCCGGTAAACCCTCCTCCTTCCATTCCCCATACCATCTATTATATCTCGACTCTCTTATCCTCTCCCATCTTTCCTCCTTTTGCCTTTCCCTGTCTTTCTGCTCCCACCCCTCATATACTTCCTCTCCCCTTCCCCTTTTTTCCTCCATCTCTTTCCTTTCTATCCTCTTTCTTCCCAGAATTTCTCCCTCCTTCCCCCAAAAATCTTTTTTCCCTTTTCCCCTTTTTCCTCCCTCCCCCCTTTTATTTTTCCCCCCTTTTCTTTAATTCCCTTTAATCCTCCTTTTTCCCCTTTTCCCCCCCCCCCCCTATACCCGCCCTTTTCCCCCCTTTCCCCCTTTTTTTTTTTTTTCCCTTTCCCCCCCCCCTTCTTCCTTTTCCCAAAAAACCCCTTCTCCAAAAACCCCCTTTTCCCCCCCCCCTCACTTCTCCCTCCCCCCTCTTTTTTTTTTTTCCCCCCCCCCCCCCCCCCCCAAAACCCATCTCTTTATCCTTTCCTCCTTCTTTTTTCTTTCCCTTTTCCCCTTATCGCTTTTTTTTTAATTTTCTTTCTCCCCCTGCCCCCCCTAACCCAAATTCCCCCTTTTTTTTTTCTCACTCCCCTAACCTTTTTTTTTCCACTCACTGCACTCTCCCTTTTCCTCCTCTTTTAACCCAAAATCTTTTCCCCCCTTTCTCTCTCCCCCTTTTTTTTTTTAAACCCCCCATTTTTTTCCCTTTTCCCCCCCCCCCCTTTCCCTTTTCCCAAAAAAACCCCCAAAGCCAACATGCATCCCCCTACCAAACCCCCCCAAAAAAAAAAAAAACAAAAAACTTTTTTTTTTATACATTTAAAAAATTTTTTAAGAATTTTTTAAGTCACAAAATTTTAAAAATTTTTTAACCCCCCCTTTAATTTTTCTTTAAATTTAAAAAATTTTTTCCTTTTAAAAAAATCCCCAAATTTTAAAAAAAATTTTTTTTTTAAAAACCTTAAAAAAAATTTTTTGAAAATTTTATTTAATTTTTTTAAAAAATATTAAAACTAAATTAAAATAAATTTTCCCCGTATTTATTTTTTTTTTCTTAAAATTTTTTTAAAAAAAAAATTTAAAAAAGTCCCTTTTGACCCAAATTTTTTTTTTTTTAAAGGGGGAAACCCCTCTTCCCCTTGAAATTTTGGGAAAATTTTTTTTTTTTTAAAACCCTTTATTTTTTTTTAAACCTAAGGTTAACAATTTTATTTTAAATTTTCAAAATATTCGCTTTTCCCCGGGAATTTTTTTTTTTAAATTTAAAAAAAAAAAAAAAACTTTTTAAAAATCTCCTTTTAAAAATTTTTTTAAAATTTTATTTTAAAAAAATTTATTTTTTTTTTAAAACCCCCCCTTTTTCTTTTTTTTTTTAAACCCTTTTTTAAAAAAAAAATTTTTTTTTTTCTTCCCTTCTTTTAAATTTAAAAAATTTAAATTTTAAATCCGCTTTAAATTTTCCCTCCTTTTTCCATTTTTTTTAAAAAACAAAATTTCTCCTTTGCCTTTTCGGTTTTAAAACCCTTTTTTAAAATTCCAAAAAAAAATTTTGTTAAAAAATTTTTTTTTTTAAAAATTAAAATTTCCTAATTCTTTTTTTTAATTTTTTAAAAAAGTTTTTTTAATTTTTTTTTTTTTAAAAAAATTTTTTATTTTATTTTTTTTTTAAATCTTTTCAATTATTTTTTTAAAATTTCCCCCTTTATTTTTTAAATTTTTTTTTTTTTTTTTTTTCTTTTAAACTTTTTCTTTTTAATTTTAAAAAAATTTCCCCCCTTTTTTTAAATTTTCAATTAAATTTATTTTAATTTTTAAATTTAAAAATTTTTTTATTTTTTTATTAAAAAAAAAAAAATTTTTTTTTAAAAAACTTTTCAAAAAATTTTTTTTGTTAATACTTAAATTTTTTTTTCCTTTTAAAACCAAAATTAAAATTTTCCCCCAAAAAAAAAAAAATTTCCCAAAAAATTTTTAAAAATTTTTTTTTTTTTTTAAAAAAAAAACCCCCCCCAAAAAAAAACCCCCCAAAAAAACCCCTAAAAATTTTTTTTTTTTTAAAAAAATAAAAAAACCCCCAAACCCAAAAAATTTTTAATTTTTTTTTAAAAAATTTTTTTTTTTTTAAAAAAATTATTTTTATTTTTTAAAAAAATATTTTTCTTTTTTTTATTTTAAAAAAATTTATTCATTTTATTTTTATTTGTTTTTATAAAATTTTTATTCAAAATAATATATTAGCAAAATCATTTATTGCGACTTGTAATCATAATATTACGCTAATCGATGTACAGCATTTATCTTATAAGATTTCCATATGTGATACTACCTCACAATACTATTATAAATAAATGTGAAATTTAATTTGCATTACTTTTATATTTTTATATATAATGAGCAGATGTAAAATATTTCTCATTCGTGTGCGTAATATATTGGTTTTTGTATTTATACTGATTTTCAGTGTTGTAACATACCTAGGTATAAGTACCTAGGTACAGTATCTAGGTACTCTAACAGTACCTAAGTGCATTATCTAGGTTCTTACAGGAGAAGATACCTTTATTTGTATCTGGGTACTTTTTTGTAAGGTACCTTTTAAATTTAGATACCTTTTAAATTTAGGTACAAGGTATTTATCTATAGATTGTCATTAGACGCATTCAGCAGATAAAGCAGCTTAGTAAGCGCTTAGTGATTTTTTAATATGATTCGTTCTTTAATATGATTGGCGGACACTGATCTGTTAGAGAGAGAGAGAGAGAGAGAGAGAGAGAGAGGGAGAGAGAGAGAGAGAATAAGTCCGTATCCGTTCCCGTTTTGTGTAGTGATTGGTCCCGCCATTTTGAGGGGTCTGATTCTGATCCAATAAAAAGAGGTCTACAAGTTGGCCAAGCTGGGACACTACTCACTTCTACTTATACTCTGTGGTGTGATTGAGGCAGTTCAGTTTTCTTTGCGTTACATTTTTAATTCCAATCTAATTAGTTATTACATAGATATATACTCAAAATGTCCTTAAATTGTAGCGATCTCCCATTAATTTTAAGTGGACAGTTTTTTAAAATTGTACAGAACGAGGGAGATCCGGAAGGTACTCATATGAAAACGACCGTTGCAAAATGCATGTTATGTCCCAAACAATCCCTCATAAGTAGCTCTAAAACATCAACTGGCAATTTTCATAATCATTTGCGGGTAAGTAGTGAAGTATTTAATTATATAACTATATAACTAAAAAATAGGTAACTTAACCTTAATTTGTTACTTGCCTAATGTACTAATAATAAACTACAGGGATAACCTGATATTAATTGTATTTAAAAATAGCGATATAAAGTATTGTATAAAGACTAGAGTATTTTGTTCATTTGTGTTAAATAGACAAAAGTCGAGTTTTTCTTGTATCTGTCAAAAGTTCAAAATAGATCCTTAATAATACGATTAATACGATTTTTTATTTAGAGGAAACATCCTGAGGCAGCTAAGCAGTATGAAAACTTAAAATCCCAAAAAATACCTTTGAAACGCAACTCAGTTGATGAATGTACTGATCCTAGCAAAGTATTTGTGACGCCGTTTCAAAGATGTAGAAATTATGAAACAAACCTTCAGTTAGTGCTAGTGTGGTATGTGATTTTTATTTGTACTTAAATACTAATACTTTATCGTACTAATAAATCATCATATTGAAATATAGAATATTAACATGTCATGTCTGAATGAAGAGTTATTTTTTATTCATTTTTTCTGAGACTATGGTGCAAAACCTGCCATTGACAATCCTAATAAATAATATTAATTTTATTATTAATACAGAAAAATAAAATAGACAATTATCTATATAAAGTATTATTTATTGTAGATCAACGGACTAATCTGCAACTACATAATCGAAGAAATGCTTCCAGTTTTTACGGTGGAAAAGCAATCATTCAAAAATCTTATTTCTGGTTTGTCTAGAGGTGCAAATCCACCGTGTCGTAAAACACTTAAAGATTTAATTTACAAGCAAAAAGAGGAGTATGTAGAATTTTTGAAAAATAAACTTCTAACAACTCGTTATGTGTGCACTACGGCTGACATTTGGAGCACTAATAATAAAAGTTACATGGGAGTAACTTGCCATTATTTGGATGAACAATTGAAAAGACATTCAATAGTCCTAGCATGTAAACGAATGAAATATTCTCACACACATTTGCAAATTGCTAAAACTCTGTCAAATGTTCATGCTGATTACAACATTAAAAAAGAACAAATTGTAGGAACCGTAACCGACAATGCTGCAAATTTTGGAAAATCTTTCCGAGTATATTCTGTACCTGAAATCAATGATCCTGACGAATTAGATTTTTTATCTGATGAAAATATTTTGCTCGACGTACATGATATTCCCAACTTTTCAGAAATTATGGAAGATTTCCATATTCAATCTGAAGATGATGATATAACACTTCCATATCATTATCGATGTGCATCACACACTTTGAGTCTAATCGCAACTAAAGACTCGGAAAAAGCATTGCAAGATATTTCTTATAAAAAAATGTATCGTACAACATTTGGCAAACTTACTGCTTTGTGGAATCTTACTCATCGTTCTACTTCAGCTTCTGATGAAATAGAAACTATTTGCAATATGAAATTAACAGTGCCTTGTCCCACAAGGTGGAATTCTCTCTATGATAGTATTAACAGAGTGCTATTATTAAAGGATCACCTAGCAGCAATTTGCGAGAAACTCCAGAAACCCAAATTAAAAAACGCTGAAATGGATTTTCTATCTGAATATGTTACCGTGATGAAACCGATCGCAAAATCTCTAGATCTCTTGCAGGGTGAAGACAATTGCTATTTAGGCTACGTGCTTCCTACATTATTTCAAATTGAATATGCTTTGAATTCGCTAACCCATCTAATTTATTGTGCTCCGCTCAAAAGTGCCATTCTTGATAGTATACGTACAAGATATAAGGACATTATGGACCTGAGCAGCAGCAAATCCAAGCCCTACATTTTGGCAACGGTTTCACATCCAAAATTCAAATTAAGATGGCTAACTAACAAAAATAACAATGATGAATACAAGATGGTACAAAATTTATTTTTTTCCGAATGTGAAAAGTTGTACCGACAGGAGTTAGGCACAAATGAGGATAAGAGCTCTTCAACAAGTAGTGATGAAGATTTCTTCAGTAGTATCCTCAAGAGTTCCAGTCAAAATAATGTGATAGAAAACAACAGCAATGCACAAAGACAAAATATTGTGCAAATGGAATGCTTACGCTATTTGGAAGATAAATGCAAAACTGTCGAATCCCTATTGAATTATAATCTAATTCAAAAAATGTTTAGACAGTATAATACTATTCTTCCGTCCTCGGCACCCGTTGAAAGACTCTTCAGTACAGGTGGTCAAATTTTAACCCCCAGAAGAAATCGGCTTTCGGATATAATGTTTGAAACATTATTAATTTTAAAAAAACGTGATAAACCATAATTTCAAGCATTTTTATATATACTTTTATATATACTTATATATATGTATATTATATCAATTTAATACAAAATAAAATTCGTTTTAATTTTTCAAATTTTCGCAATTTGTTTTTTTATAAAAAGTACCTAAAATATACCTAAATTTTTCAGGTACTTTTATACTGTACCTGTACCTACACCTAGGTTATTTTTTAAAAATGTATCTATACCTGTAACTAGGTGTTTTTTCCACACAGTATCTATATCTATACCTAGGTTCCTTTCAAATAGTACCTGTTACAACACTGCTGATTTTACACATATCAAATGCAAGAGAGACAAAGATAGAATGATACTCTCTCCTTGTCAAGCTGTCAGTATGTTACCACGAAAATTTCCCCATGAGTATAGATCTAGTGAGATTTGTTCATCCCAAATATTACATAAAAAGAAGTTACGTAGCTTCGTGAAATATTTTTTAATATATTCTTTATATAATAAAGCAGGGAGACAAAGAGTCAAATTTTGCATTATTGCTCTTAAAAATTTATAATAAATTAAATACGATCTCGTGGCTAACCCAACCTTACCCGCTGCTAGCTGCGCATCTTCCCAAGTTATATTATGAATTTTATATTTATCTTTTTTCCAAAAAATCGATCTTTGTCTCCCTGCGGACAATCCTACTGATTAAGAATATCGTAAATTTAATAAGATTCATTAAGTATTTTGGCTAATATATGGGATGAACGAATCCGTAATTCCCGGCCGGCCGATAGGCGTCTCCACCATGTCGCTTGTCGACCCTTAAAGCTTAGAGCTTACTACGCCTGTTGTAGCACAGATTAATAGACAGATCGCCAAAGGTCTGGATGAAGGAGAGACCAGCATTTCTCACTGATTTCAGCGCCATATCGTAGTAGTGGTCAATGCAGTAACTATTAATACGTTCCCAAGATAAGAGCGTCTCATGCTCATGAACTCGTCCGGCGGCATGTACGAGATTTATCTTTTCGTAGCGTTCGCGTATTTCGGAAAGGACAAAATTTTATGATGTTATAAATAAATAAATAAATAAATAAATAAATAAATAAAATATTAACCTGACCTATTATAATTATTTTTTAATAAATGTTTCATTATTATTATCATCTAAGTCTAAGTCGTTTAATTAATTTTTAGTTTTTTAATAATTAATTTAATTTATTCTAATCATTTTAATATGTGAAAAATACTAATACGTATACGTTTTATAATGAATTAATATATTTCGAGAGTCGAATTATATATTTTTAATAATATAAAAGTGTTCAAAAATTATATTTGACTTTTAATTTTAATTATTTTAGCAAAGAGTTCCGAAATCTCTTACACACATAATAGGGATTTTGTTCATCCATATAATTCGCAATTAAGTATATATGTTAATTATTAATTTTAATAAAATACAAAATTAAAATTAAAGGTCAAATATAATTTTTGAACATAAATATATTTAATTCGTTATAAAACGTATACCCGTGATAGTATTTTTCTCGTACAAAAATAACTAGAACAAATTAAATTACTCATAAAAACATAAAAAAATAATTAAATAATTTATATTATATATGATAATAATAAAACATTTTATAAAAAAAACAGATTCAATAAATATAAGTATATATATAACATGTACTTATATTTATTGAATCTGTTTTTTAATAAAATGTTTTATAAGCTTAGAAAACTTGACTTTGACGTAACTAACAAATTTTATTTAATTATTTCACGACGGTTTGACGTAATAAAATGTTTTATTATTATTATATAAAATATAAGTTTAAATTCTTTAATTAATTTTTAATCTTTTATGATTAATTTAATTTACTCTAATTATTTTTGTACGAGAAAAATACTATCATGGGTATACGTTTTATAATTAATTTAATATATTTGTGTTTAAAAATTATATTTGACCTTTAATTTTAATTTTTATTTTATTAAAATTAATAATTAACATATATACTTAATTGCGAATTATATGGATGAAAAAAATCCCCATTATGTGTGTAAGAGATTTCGGAACTCTTTGCTATAAAATAATTAAAATTAAAAGTCAAATATAATTTTTGAACACTTTTATATTATTAAGAATATATAATTCGGTTCCCGAAATATATTAATTCATTATAAAACGTATACGTGATATTATTTTTCTCATATAAAAATGACTAGAATAAATTAAATTAATTATTAAAAAACTAAAAGTAATTAAACGACTTAGACTTAGATGATAATAATAATGAAACATTTTATTAAAAAAAGATTCAATAACTAGTAGGTCAGGTTATAATTTTTTATTTATTTATTTATAACATTATGAGCTATTAAGCTCATCATCTCGTTCGCTCTCTGTCTTGCTTTCATTCGGCAAGTCACAAACGATATATGATACTCGTATGTTCCTACTTCAACTCTCGAGAATCTGAAACAAACGAAACTCGTGTCCAATATACAGGGTGTCCGGTAACTAACGGACCAACAATTACAAATGAACTCTTTGGTCAATTTGGGAACGATTTTTCCTCAGCGAAAATGTCGAAAAAGGTCATCATTTTTTACAACTTTTCAATCTTTGTCATTATGTATCTTTATAACTAAGCCTTAAATTAAAATTTTATTATAGTAAACTCTACCTGAAATTAACTGAAGAATGTAATTATGTTAGACTTTTAACTCCAAAACGTTTAGTTTTCAAAAAACCTATTTTTTTCAATCGCTTATAACTCGAAAATCATTGACTTCTCAACATTTTTGCTAAGGAAAAATCGTCTCCAAATTGGCCAGAGAATCCGCCCTTAATCATTGGTCCGTTAGTTACCAGACACCTTGTATATATTATATAAAAGTGTATAGCACGTCAGAAGCTTGTGAGCTTACAGCGATAAGTAAAAACAATTGCGTATTTATTTCATTGCGTTTATCTGTTTAAACGCGCGCTTTAATTTTTCCAACGTTTTTGCCTGTTTATATTTTAAAGGTCCTCTCTTCTAAAAATCTTGTTTTAAAGATCCTCTCCGCGAGCAAAATTCGAAAACATAAATTATTTAATATTTTTACTTTATTATTTGTAAATCCTCGGTAATTTCAAAATTTTTCTATTTGAAAATTATTAATTTTCTATTGCCAATTAATTTTATCACAGACTTTACTCTTACTCTCATTGCACTTTTGTTTGCGGTTTTCAGTATACGATTTTTTATCGTAGTTACTGAAAATTATTATTGTGAATTATACTTGTGCAGTGATTTGAAGAATTTACAATTTCGTTGAAATTGTTGATTTTTCAAAAAAATTACGAGATTCGCGGAAATTGCGTGCTTTCTTGGCATTTTCCGTTCGCGGCAGGCGGTTTATTTTTGATTGTTGCAAGTGTTTTTTTTTTTTTTTTTTTTTTTGTTTTGGGTTGTTTTTTGTTGTTGTTTGTTGTTGTGATGTTTGTTTTTTCTATTTCGTTTTTTGTTTGTTTTTTTTTTGTTTTTGTTTTATAAAATCGATAATAAAGAATGTGAAATAAATCACGATATGGACAGATGTGAATAAGATATAGAAATTGTAATATAAAATATTATCATAAAAAATTGAAATGTGGCATATTTTACTAGACTGCGCGATCTATTTGAAAGGTTTACATGTGGATAAGAAATGCGGTTAAGTAAAAATATAAAATTCCTTTGGAAAACGTACCAAAAAATTGATAACGTAAATAAAATAGGTGAACTTTGAAAAATAAGGAATTAAAAATTGCACTAATAACTGGGCTATATGTTGAGCCGTGCTCGATTGTAAGGTGTGTTATATCGAAATTTCATTAACTAGAAGGGAGAAATTAATCCCAATTAAGTATGACAAATGTCCACGCTAAGTTTTGTACCTCGTGTACATTTTGAAGTTATATCGAAAAAATTAAAGTCAATATGGCGTCTGACATCCACATTTCGCACACGGCCACAGAGAGCCTATTTTCTTGAACTATTTCAACCTTAGCAATTTATTACAGTAGTCACGCCATATTTATCATATTTAGAGTAATTAATCACTTTTATTCGAAACTTAAATGAC
>NW_028189264.1:15015-30254 GCF_048542155.1 Nylanderia fulva
AAAAACATTTTATTACGTCAAACCCGTCTGAAAAAATTTAAAAAAAAAATTTGGGAAAGTTACGTCGAAGTAAAATTTCAAAATTTTAAAAACATTTTTTAAAAAAACAGATTCAAAAAATTTAAAACCTGTTATTTTTATATTATTTTATTGAATCGACTTCCTTTTTGGGTTTCGTGTGAAAAGGTTGGGTCGTCATGGGGGTATTTGAGTGGAATTTTAAAAGGGGTGTGGAAGAAAAAGGGGGGGGGGAGAGAGTGAGAGAGGAGGGAAACTAAGGGGGCGAAGGGAAGGGGAGGCGGGGAGTGGGGTGGAAGGGAATAAGGGGTGAAAGGGGAAAAGAAGTGATGCGGTTTGAGTGATTTTTGGGATTTGGAAATGATCCCGGGGAGGGGGGGAGAAAAGGTCTAGGAAAAAAAGTTTAGGTGTAAAAGGGAGAAAAAAAAATAGGGTAGGTGTAGGTGGGGGGAAAGTCTCTAGTGACGGGAAAAAACCCGTCGAGGATTTAAAAGGGAAAAATCACAAAGAAAGGAAAAGAAAATTTAGATAGGGTATGGGGGAAATCATAGGCTTTAAATTTTAAAGGGGGATATAGGGGGAAAAAAAAAAAATAGGAGAATAGGGAAAAATTAAAAAAAGCAGAAAAAGGGAAAAGGGGGAGAAAGGGACGGAAGGGGGTTTTTTAAAAAGGGAAAAGGGGGGGAAAAGGAAAAGGGAAATAGGGTTTGGGGGAAAGGGGGGAAAAAGAGAAAAAAAGGGGATTTGGGGGGGTTCAGGAGAATAAAAAATAAAAAGGGGCGCCGGAGTTGAAAGGAGGGGAGGCAGGGGGGATAGGGAATATGAAAGAGGGGGGGAGGGAGGGGAAGGGAAAAGGGATTTAAATTTAGGGGATGAAGGTAAAAGAAAAATTTTGAAAGAGATAAAGGGGGATAAGAGGGCAGGAGGATTAAAGGGGGGGAGGAAAAAGGGGGGTGGGAAAAAGGGGAAAAGGGGAGGAAGGGGGGGGAAAAAAATGGGAGGGGAAAGGGAGGAAAATTTTTTGGAAAGGTTTAAAAGGGGAAGGGGGAAAAAAAATTTTAAAAAATTAGAGTAGGGAAAAAAAAGGGGGGAAAAAGAAAAGGGGGGGAAGGGGAAAAAGGGGAGTAGGAGTTTAAATGGGGGTTTAAAGGAGGGGGAAAGGAAATAAGAAAAAGGGAAAAAAAAAAGGAAAAAATGGTAATAAAGGGAAAAAAGGAAAAGGGGGGGGGGAAAGGGGAGGGGGGAAAATTTTGAAAAGATAGGGGGGGGGGCAGGGGGGAAGTGAGGAAAAATGGGGGGGGGAGAAGGGAGGGGAAAAATATAGCTTTAGAAAGGGGGGGGAAAATGGGGGTTTTAAAAAGGGGGTTTAAGGGGAAAAAAAAAGGATTTTGAGGGAAGGGAGGAGAGGTTTTAAGAGGATCAAAAGGGAAAGAAAAAGGATGTTTTGGGGGAAATTTTGGAGGGGTTGGGGGAAAAAGGGGGGGAAAAAAGGGGGGAAAAGGGGGGGAGGGGAAGGTTTTGGGAAAAATTTGGGGTGAGGGGTAAAAAGGGGAGATGGACAGGTAAAAAAAGGGGGAAAAAAAAAGGGGAAAAAGGGGGGGGGATAAGGGGGAAAGAGGAAAAGGGAATGAAGGAAAGGGGGGGAAAAAAAAAAACATGGACAAAGGGGGGGGGGGAAGGGGGGGGAAAAGGGGTTTAAAAAAAAAAAAGGGGGGAATTTTATTTTAAAAAAAGGGAAGGGGGGGAAAAGGAAGGGGAAAGGGAAAGGGGAAAAGGGGGGGGAAGGGTAAATCTTTGGGGGAAAGTGGCGGGAATTTAAAGAATAAGGGCGCGGACATCGGGGGAAAGGGGGGGGGAATGGACGTAATGTTTTTCTGGAAAAAATGGGTAGAGAAAAAGGGTGGGAAAGGATAAAAGGGGGGATTCCCCGGGGGGATATAAAAAAGGGTTTAAATGGGGGGGAGGAAAAGGGGGGGGTAAAAAAAGGGGGGTTGGGGGGGGGAAAATTTTAGGGGGGGAAAAAAGGGGTTTTAAAAAAAAGGAAATGTTTAAAGGGGGAAAAGGGGGAATTTTTGGAGGGGGGGGGAAGGGAAAAAGGAAAAAGGGGGAAAATGGGGGTTTTGGGGGGGGTGTACAAAAAGGGGGGGAGGGAAGAACTGGGGGGGAAAGATGAATGGAGGGGGGAGGGGGGGGACAATAAGAAAAGATAATAGGGGGGGGCTTTAAAAAAAAGGGGGGAAATTTTGGAGGAAGAGTGGGGGTAGGAGGGAGGAGGGAGGGGAAAAGGGAAAGGGGGGAAAAAAAACAAGAGATCAAAAAAAAATGGGGGAAAGGGGAAGGTTGGTGAAGAAGCTGGGGAAAAGGGGGGGGCGAATAAGGGGGGATAGCAGGGGAGAGGAAGGGGGGGAAAAATTTTTGGGGCCGAAGGGAAATGGTAAAAGATTAAATAGGAATGAGGAGGTAAGGAGAAAAAATAGGAGTTAGGATAGGTGAAAAGGGGTGGAAAAGGATAAGGGAAAGTGGGTTTTAAAAGGGGAAAAGGGGGGGGGAAAAGAAAAGGAAAAAAAGAAAGGGGGAATTTGGAATGGGGGAGGGGGGAAGGGGGGAAAAATTTTGGGGGAAAAAAGGGGGAAATTTTTTGGGGGAAAACGGGGATGAAAAGAAAGGAGGGGTGAAGGGGGGGAAAAAGAAAAAGAAAAGAACAGGGAATTTAGAAAGGGAAAAAAGGGGGGGAGAAGGAAAGGAGAAAAAGAAAAAAAAGAGGGTGGTTTTAAGGGGGTGTAAAGGGAAGGGGGGAGGGGGTAAAGGAGAAAAAGGTGGGGGGGGATGGGGGGAAAGGGGGGAAAAAAAAGAAAAAAAAAGTTGGGGTTTTGAGAAAAGAAAAAAGGGGGAGGAAAGGGGGAAAGGGGAAAAAAACAATGGAACGAGGGGGGGCATTTTTTGGGGAAAGGGGGTTAGGAAAGGGGAAAGGGGGAAAAAAAAAGGAGGAATAGAGGGGTTAATGGGGAAAGGCGATATTTTGAATCTATTTTTAAAGGGGGAGTCATTTGGGGGGAAAAAGGGCGGAGAAGGGAGAGGGGGGAAAAACAATGAAAAGGGGGAAAAAATTGGGGGAAAAGGTTTGGGTAAAAGGGGAAAAAAGGGGGGTTTGGGGGGGGGCGGGGTTCCGGGGGAAAAAATGGAAAAATTTGGGGGAGAGGGAATAGAAAATGGGATGGGGGTTGGCAATAAGATAGGAAGGGGGGGGGGGTGGATAAGGGGGTGGAGTGAGGGGTGGTGGGGCCAAAAAATTTAAGAGGGGGGAGGGAAAAAGGGGGTTTTTTTAGTACAGGGGGGTTTAAATCTGCCCGCTTTAACAAATAATGCGACGGGTTTGGCAAAAAATTTAGGGGGGGAAGAGGAAAAAAGGGGTGTTGCCACCGAATCAAACGGGGTTCAGGAAAGGGTGGGGGAAAAATGGGGGGAAATTTTATGTATTAATATTTTTAAACAAAAAAAATAGGAAAGGAAACAAATGGTTCTATTTGTGGCCCCAAAAGAGCTTTGTTCGGGGGACAAGGGAAATTGATGGGGGGGGCGTTAAATAGGGGGGGGGGAAGGGGAAAACGGGGAGGGGGTGCAGGGAAAGTGCTAGGGGAGGGAAAGGGGTTTAGGGGGTTTTTAAAAGGGGGGGAGGGGGGGGAGAAATTTTGGGGCGGGGAGGGGGGGGAACAGGGAAACCCCCTGAAACCCGCTTTGTTTAAAAAATGTTTATGCGGACTTGGAGGAGGGAAAAGGAGAAAAGGGGGTGGGGGGGGGGGTGGGAGATTGGGAGGGCAAGGTCTTTTTTACTTTTTGACCGGGTACTGGTGCTGTTGGGAGAATGAGGGGGGGGAGGGGTTTTATTTAGGGGGTTAGGGAGTATCTGGAGGGGAAAGGGGGGGGAAAAAAATGAGAAGAAATGAAGGGGATGAGTGGGGAAAAAGGGGGGGGGGGGGGTTTTAAAAAAAGGGGAGTTTTGGGGTTTTTAAGGGGGAAAAAAAAAAAGGAGGGGAAAGGAGTCAAATTTTAGGTATGTGATCAAAAGGGGAAGGGGGGGGAAAAAGGGCAGGGGAAGGGGCAAAAAAGAAGGGGGCAATTTACAGGATGGGGAAAACGGTAAAGGGAAAATTTGGGAAACTGGGGGAGGAGGTGGGGGTCTTTGGGCGTTAATATGGACGGTTTTAGGATAAAAAGGGGGGGAAAATTTGGGGGTTTTGGGGGGGAAGGGGAAATTGGGAAAAGGGTCCAAAGAAAGGTATCTGAGATGGATTTGGGGGTGGCTGGGGAAAGCCGGTATATGGGGAAGGGGGAAAAAATTTCAAGGGAAAAGATAAGGCAAGGATGGGGAAAACTGGGGATATGAGAGAAGGGTTTTTGGAGGGGAAAAGGGGGGGTTGGGTTTTGGGGAAATGTTGGGGGGGATTAAAAAAGGGAAAAAAAAAAAGGGGGAAAATTTTTAGGGGGGGGGAGGAAGAAAGGGAATTTTTTTTTGGGGGGGGGGATGGGGGGGAAGGGGGAAAAAAAGGGGAAAAAAAAAGGGGAAAAGGGGGGGAGTTCAATGGGAAAAAGTTAGGGGAAAAAGGGAAAGGGAAAAGGGAAAAAAGGGGAGGAAAGGGGGGGGAAAAAAAATTTAAAAACGGAAATTAAAAAGGTCCAAAAAAATTAAAGGGGAGGGGATTCCCGGGATTTTTAGGAAAAAGGGGGGGCGGGGAAAGGGTTTTTAAAAATGGAGGGGATGGCAAGGGGGAGAAATGGGAAAAGAAAGAAGGGGGAAAAAAGGGTTTTTTGGGAAAAAGGGGAGATGGGGAATGCAGGGAAAGTGGGGAGGGGGTTAGAACGTGGGAACATTTTGGGGGAAGGGAAAAGTTGGATGGGGGAAAGGGGGAAAGGGGGTGGCCCGGGGAAAAGGTTTAAAAGGGGGTTTAGGAAGGAGGGGAAAAGGGGGAAAAAAGGTTTAAAAAGGGAGAGGAAAACAAGAGGAAAAGGGGGGGGGGAAAGGGGAAAAGGGGGAAAAAAAGGGGGAAAAAACCCCGGGGAGGGGGGGTTTTTAAGGGGGAAAAAGGGGGGAAAAGAAGGGGGGGGGAGTTTTTGGGGGAGTGTGTGAGAGAGAGGGAGGGAGGGGGGCAGGGTTTTTGAAAACGGTAACCGGAAGGGGAGGCCAAAAAATAGGTTTTAAAAAAGGGAAATTTAAAATTTTTTTAAAATTAAAAAAAATTTAGAATAAAAAAGGGGTTTTTGGGGAAAAAAAAAAACCCGGGGTGTTTTGGGGGAAAAGGGGGGCAGAATGCGAGAAAAAAAGGGGGAAAAGGGGGCAAAAAAGGGGGGGCGGGGGCAAAAAGGGGGAATTAGATTTTAATTTTTTGGGATAAGTTTAGGCAAAAGGAAAAAAGGGGGAAAGGGGGAAAAAAGGTTTGGGGAACGCCCCTTTTTAAAAAAAAAAAGGGGCCCTTTTAACCCCCCCTGGGGGGGGGCAATAAAATATTTAACTATTTTATTTTATTAAAAACCCCGTTTTTTTTTTTTAAAAAAGTTTTTTTATTATCTTTTTTAAAAAAAATTTTTTAATTCTTTTTTTTTTTTTTAAAAGATTTAAATTTTAAATTTGGGTTTGTTTTTTTTGGGACAGAAAATACTATAAAGGGGGATACTTTTAAAAAACAAATTTTAAAAAATTTTTTGTTAAAAAAATTTTAATTTTCCCTTTTTAATTTTTTAATTTTTTTTTTTAAAATTAAAAAATTTTTTCATAATTTAAAAATTAAATTTCGAATTATATGGATGAACCCCAAAACCCCCATTAGGGGTGAAAGGGGATTTGGGAAATCTTTTTTTTAAAAAAATTAAAATTAAAAGTAAAAAAAAATTTTTTTTAAAATTTTTATTTTAAAAAATATTTAAATTGGGCTCTCGAAATATTTTAAATTTTTTAAAAAAAAGTATCGTTTAGTTTTTTCACAATTAAAATTTAAAATATTAGAAAAAATTAAAAAATTTAAATTTTTAAAAAAAAATTTAAAAATTTTAAATTTTTAAAAAAACTTAGGGTTTTAAAAATTTTAATAATTTAAAATTTTTAAAAATTTTTTTTAAAAAAAAAATTTAAAAACTAGTAGGTCGGTTATAATTTTTTTTTATTTATTTAAAACATTTGAGCTTTAAGCCATCATCTCGTTCGCCTCTGCCCCGTTTTTTTCGGAAAATCACAAACGATATTGAAAACCCTATTTTCCTACTTTTCCCCCCGAGAATCTGAAACAAACAAAAATCGGGTTTTCCAAATTTCAGGGGGGGCCGGGAACTAACGGGGCCAAATTTATTACAAAGGGTTTTTAAAAAAATTTTGGGGAAAAAGATTTTTTTCCCCAGGAAAATGTCAAAAAAGGGGATCTTTTTTTAAAAAAAATTTCCCCCCCAATTTTTTTTCTTTTTGTTCTTTATAACTAAGCCTTAAAAAAAAAATTTTTTTATAAAAACCCTTTTTCCTTAAAAAATTAAAATGAAAAAAAAAATTATTTGATTTTAAACCCCCAAAACTTTAGTTTAAAAAACCCCCATTTTTTTAAACCCTTTTTTAACTCAAAAAAATTTTTGATTCTCTACATTTTTGCTAAGAAAAAATCGTCCCCAAAAATTTGGGGAAAAAGAATCCGCCCTTAATCTTTGGGGCCTTTTTTTAAAACCCGGAAAACCCTGTAATTTATTAAAAGTGTATGCACGGGCAGAAGCCTTTTTGGGGTTTAAAAACG
This sequence comes from Nylanderia fulva, assembly GCF_048542155.1. Lineage (NCBI taxonomy): Eukaryota > Metazoa > Arthropoda > Insecta > Hymenoptera > Formicidae > Nylanderia > Nylanderia fulva. Next base: position 21,801 of record NW_028189264.1, read on the forward strand.
ATAAAAAAAACCCCAAATTTCGAAAACTTTTTTTTGCTTTTTTTTTAAACGCGCCCCTTTAATTTTTCCAAGTTTTTCCCGTTTATATTTTTTTAAAAGGGCCTCTCTTCAAAAAAAATTTTTTTTTAAAGATCCTCTCCGCAGAAAAATTTTGGGAAAAAAAAATTTTTTAAAAATTTTTTTTTTAAATTTTTTTTTTTGTAAAAACCTCGGTTTAAATTTTAAAATTTTTCTATTTAAAAAAAAATTAATTTTCTTGCCAAATTTTAATTTTCACAGATTTTTTCTTTTTTCTTCCTTTTCCTTTTTGTTTGGGGTTTTCGGGGATACGTTTTTTTTTTCGGGTTTCTGAAAATTATTTTTTTTAAAAATTTTTAAATTTTCGTGATTTTAAAAATTTTTCAATTTTTTTAAAATTTTTTTATTTTTTTAAAAAAATTACGAGATTCGGGGGAAAAAGGGGTGTTTTCCCCTTTGGCATTTTCCCTTCGGGGCGGGGGGTTTATTTTTTTTATTTTTGGGGAAGTTTTTTTTTTTTTTTTTTTTTAAAATAGATAAAAATAAGGGTTTTTTTTTTTTAAAAAAACACGATTTTTTGGGCAGTTTTTGGGGATATTTTTTAAAAAAGGGGAATAATAAAATTTTATATCAAAAAATTTTTAAATTTTTTTTAATTTTTTATAGATTTTGGAAAAAAAATTTTTCTTTTGGGGTAAAAAACCCGGGTAATTTAAAAAATAAAAATTTTTGAAAACGTACCAAAAATATTTTTAACGAAAAAGATGGGAAATTTGAAAAAAAAAGGAACTTAAAAATTGCCTAATAAAGGGGCCCAAAAATTGGGGCCTTTTTGGGGTGTAAGGTGGGGTTTTTTTAAAAAAAATTTTTTAAAATTAAAAAAATTTAAAAATTTAACCCCCAATTTTTGGTTTTTAAAAAAGCCCCAAACCCAAAATTTTTTTACCTCTTTAAAAATTTTTTTTTAAAGGGGTTTAAAAACAAAAAATTTAAAAAATTTTAAATTTTTTTTTTACATCCCAAATTTTGCTACGGCTCACAATTTGCCTATTTATCTCTTTTTTTTTATTTTAAACCCCCTTTAGAAAATTTTTTTTCTAGTAAAAGGGGCCCAATTTTTTTAATTTTTTTTCGAGTAATTAAACCTTTTTTTTTTGAAAACTTAAATTTTCTGATATTATAGGATTTTAAATACCCCAAAAAAAAATTTATTAATTGGGTTTAGTGATAAATTTTTTCAAGAGAATAAAAGGGGCCTTTAAAATTTTTTTAAAGGGGGAAAAAAAAATTTTTTAATTTTTTTTTTTAAAAAAAATTTTAAATTTAAAAAATTTTAAAATTTAAAAAATTTTTTTTAAATGTGGGGTTTTAAACAAAATTTTAAAAACGTGGTTTTTTCCAAAAAAAAAAAAATTTTAAAGTGTAAAAAAAAAATTTTTTTTTTTAATAAAATTTTTTTATTAAATAATTTTTAAAATTTCTCTTTTTTTCCTTTTCCTTTTCTCTCTCTTTCCCCACACAACCCCCCCCACCCCACACACACAAAGGGGGGGGCCCAAAAATCCAAATTGGGCCCCCTGATCAAATTAAAAATGGATTCCCCCCAGGGGGAAAACTGTTGGTAAAGTCCCAAAAGAATTTAGCCGGACTTGCCCCCAGGGGCAAAATTTTTTGGGCGAGTTAAGGGAAAATTTCAGGGCTCGAAAACCCCCGGGCCCAAAATCTTTTTTTTCAAACCCACGAAATTTAGCACGGACTCGAACCAGGGGGAAAGTGTGTCCCCGGAAGGGGGAAAATCTTGCACGGGATGGCGGCTCTTCTTTTGGCCGGCCTTTTGGGGATCGGGCTATTAAACTTTTGGGGTTTTTTTAAAGGGGGAGAAACCAAAATTTTTCCGGGGGGGTTTGTAATGGTTTTGGGGGGGACCGTTCATACCCCCATTGCTTCTCAAGCGGGAAACCCCCCTGAGAGACAAAAGGGGGGATAATCACGTGTTCTCCTTTTTTTCCCCTTAAACCCTGCCGGGTTTTCGCAGATGGGGCCCCCTTTAAAATGCTTTTTTTTGGCCCTTTTTTAGCCCCCAAAGGGGGGGTTTTTGTAACAAAGGGGGGGAAAAACACCCAAAAATTTTTGGGAAATTTTTATATGGGTTCACATATTTTCAAACCCCCTATATTTTAAAAATATATATATATTTTTTAAGGGGTATGTTTTTTTTAAAATTTTTAAATTTTTTTTTATTATTGAGGGGGTTTTTTTAAATTTTCTCCAAAAATTATAACTTTTTAAGGGAAAGTTGAAGGGAAAAATCAATGAAAGGGTTTTGTATATTTCCCTTTTTTAAAATTTGAGTTAAAAAAAATTTTTTATCAATTTTTTTTTAAATTATAAAAAATAATAATTTTATTAGAAAGAAAAATGATAAAAAATATATTTCGGCAATTTAAAAATTTTTTTTTAAAAAATTGAAAATATTTGTGACGGGCCCGTTTTGGGCGTCACCCCCAAGCCGGGGCCCCAAAAAAAGGGCCCCACCGTTCCCCCCCCCGTCATATAAAACCCCCTTTGGGGCCCCCCCACATCGAACACTTTTGGGGAAATTTTTTTTTTTGCCCCAAAACCCCCCCCCGGAAACCCCCCCCTCCCAACTAGTTGGAGGGGGGGGCCGACGGGGGAAAAAAGTTTGGGGGGAGCCGGAAATTCCCGGGGCCCCCCCCCCTGGTCTTTGGCTACCAAGGACCACTCCTCAAACCCCCTAACCATCAATTATTTTTTTTGCATTTTTTATTTTGTTGTGTAGTTGAAAATGATTAAAATATTTTCAATATCAAATTTTTAAGTTTATGCCATAAAAAGCTTCAATCAATAATTTACTCCAATGAGTTTTAATTCACAAAAATTTTTATATAATATAATAAGAAATTTATTTTTATTAGACTATGTTATTGCCCCGCCCTTTGCGTTTAATAAAAATTTAAAAACATTTATTAAAAAAAAATTATAATAGGTCAGGTTAATTTTTTATTTATTTATTTATTTATTTATTTTTTTATTTATAACATCATAAAATTCTGTTTTTCCCGGAAATGGGCGAACGCTACGAAAAGATCAATCTCGTACATGCCCCCCCGGAGGGTTTCAGAGCATGAGACGTCTTATTTTGGGGAAAACGTATTAATAGTTCCTGCATTGACCCCCTTTTGCGATTTTGACGCGAAATCAGTGAGAAATGCGGGTCCCCTCCTTCATCCAGACCTTTGGGATCTGTCTTATAGCTTTTTCGTTTTTGGGGTGAAATGGCTCCCAATTGAATTTCAGGCGCGGTTGTTTGGGTAGTGCCAATGCGCACTTGGCAGTGTTGCGTGTTCTTTTGAACCCCACAACACTCGCATAGTGCGCACTCAGTGGCACTAAGTGGCACGAGATTTTTTGGACGGTCCCAAGTTTATTTGCACTGGATGCTTTGAACCAGTGGGGCATTCTTTTAAAACAAAAAATTCGACATAATGAGCAATTGGGATTTGGCTCTCTTTAATATTTTGGAGCCTTTTTTGGGAAATTTTCTTTATTTTAAGCGAGAAAAGAAGAAATAATTACAACTCTTCAAATAAAAGAATAATTAAAAAAACTGAAAATTATGTAGAATGTGTAAAAAAAATGGATAAGGACCCCGAAAGGGTTTTAAATATTTTTTTATAAAACATCGAACCTATACTTTTTTTTAAAATATAATTAATTTTATTTAATGTAATAGCATTTTTTACTGAAAAATAAAAATTTTTTATATTTGTCATACGTGTATTCTTAAATCTTTATTCATATTTAATTAAAATATAATAAAAATCTTTACTTAACTGAACACAAGTTTGTCGAGGTTATTTTTTCGTTTTTTTCCCGGAATCTAGTCAATCAAGGGCACTAAAAATTTTCGACGTGTTCTTTTTCCCCTGCACTATTCAGTGAAACCCATGGAATTTTTCCAGGGTTCGTGGAACTGAGTGCGAAATGGTGCGCACTAATTTTTCCCCAAATGGGAAAACGCTATTAACCCTGTGGAAAACACTAAAAATCGGATTTTGCGTTGTCCCCCGCGCAAAGGTCCCCAAAACATCAATTCGGATTTTTGGCCCGACCGACCTGTCGCCCCTTTAAGGGTTTCGGCAGTACCCCCAGGCAAACTCCGAATTGATATTGGAGACCTCGTGGGGGTGACAACGCGAAACTCCGGTTTCAGTGTTCCCAACGCCGAAAAACCCAAAAATTCTGGGGTTTTTATGTAGTGGTGTATGTTGTACAGTACATACACCATGCATCGCTCACGCGGACGCACGTAAGAGAGAAAAGGGAACCGAAAATTTAGTTTTTTCCTTGTTCCTCTACCGTGCCGGTATACGCGAGATGCCGCCTAAAAAGGTTTCGGGCCCTTTCCCGTAGAGAAAGCATTTAACGCGGGCAAGACTAATAAGCACCCTTTTTTTGAAAATTTTTATATTTTGTTAGACATATGTGGATATATTATTTATATATAATTAATATATAAAAAAATATACTAATTTACTCTCAATTATATATGCTACTGTTATTATTTATCATTAGACAATTATAAAACAGAGGTTATAGTTTTGGTCTGACTACACGGGCCCAAAAATTTAAAGTTGTATATATATTTTTTTTAAAACTTTTTGCCCAATACGGGATGTGGCCCTTTTTAAAAAATACGGGAATTGGAATATCAAGAGTTACGGGCTTTGGGTCTTTAAGAGGTAAGCCCCAAATTATGATTCGGGGGAGTTTTAAACTTTTTCAAATAATAAAATTAAAATAAATTATAAAACATATACAATATAATTTGTAGTGCTATTTTATATAAAAATTTATGTTTTTTTAATTGTCTAATGTTTTAAATAAAAAACAGTAGCTTTAATTTGAAAGTAAATTGTCTACAATGTTAGAACGGGGACTTTTTAGATTTTTATAATTTTTTGCTTATACTTTTTTGAGGGGGACAAGAATAAGGAACGAATATAAATTATTATTAGCTTGTTAGCAATCATAGTTGGGCGAATATGCGGGTTTGGGTTTTTCTTGATTTCTTTCATTATTGATGTTATTGTTTTAATTTGGGTCCATAAAAAACTTATAATATAAAAGAACTTATGTCGATTTAAAATTGATCAATGCCAAAAGGGTGTTCAGTATGTATCACCCAGTAAATTATTAGAGTTCAAATATATTTAATATCAAATTTTTTAAAAATATATTGGAATACAGAGAAATGATAAAAAAAAAATATTTCGGCAATAAAAATTTTATAAATAATTTAAAATATTTTTTTCTACACGCGGGGCGCGCGCACGCACAACCCCACCCCACACACACCCCACCACACACAACACACACACCCACATACCACTATAAAAATGCAAAATAAAACAGAAAAAAATTTTTAATAAAAATCAAAAATACCAGCTATTTGGGGGTGTGCTATGTAGCTGCAAGCATTTCAACGGATTTATTACTTGATAAAATTTTTTTACGGACTTATTTTGATTTTATTATATATATAGTGTATGTAATTGTAAAAATGATTTTAAAATTTTTTCAATATTTTAAAAATTTTTTAAGTTTATCGCCCCTTTTATTTTTATAATTTTTTTTTTTTTCTAAAAATTGAAAAAAAATTTAATTATATATTTGAACTCAAATTTTTTTGGATTGAATATTTTGCATTGAGCCATCATACGGTTTCCGTAAGTTCTTTTTCGTTTTAATAGTTTTAGTACAGAGAGAAAGAGATAAGAGAGAGAATACAATATAACTTTAATAATCGAAAAAAAAAAAACACGATAACGCTATATTGTCATAAACATGGGGTGTGCATTTTAAACATTTTTAATTTGCCTATTATCTTTCCCAAAACAGCACCAAGTCTAAAATTGACGCATAAATAGCATTAAGAAATCTTTTAAAAAGCTATCTTATGATATGATATCAAAAAAAACCCTCTTTAAGATATCTTCCCCGGGCCAAAATTTTGGGCTTGGGGGGTTGTTTGGGTATATAAAAAAAATTGTACACAAAAAAAATAAAATCATCAATTAAAATTAATATCCCAAACAAAATTAAAATTTTTCGCTAGTGGTGAAAAAAAAAGCTTAAACGACCTTTATCGACGTAACTAGCAAATTTTTTTTATTTTTTCACGACGTTTCGACCATTTGGTTGTGGTCCTTTTTAAGTGAAAAATTTTTACAACCCCCAAAGTTCCCCAATTTTTTTAACATACCCAAAAATCATTTTAAATGTTAAAATTAAAAAAAATAAGTATAAATTTTTTAAAACCCTACCATCAATTAAAACCCAGGTTAAATAACATCACGCCGGGGTTTTTTGAAATCGAAAGGTTTAAAAGTTAAAAGAGGAAAAACTCCCATGTTATGATGGAAAAGTTAAAAATTAAAAGAGGAACACGTCCCATCGTTATGATGTTTCGGCAACGACAAAATTTAAAACGCCCCACTAAACAATCTTTATTATTTTGTCGAAAAATGTTTGTAAAATTTCTCGGTGCCCTTTTTCTGTGGGTTTTTTTTTTTTTAACTGTTTTTGCCAGGCTTCTTTATGAAGAACTTTTCAGCAATCTTCTCTTTCTTACATGTTTTCGTTTGAAAAATTGTCGGTGATTTCCAATCAAAGTTATCCCCAAAATCCCCCATCTGTTTTTGCTAAAAAAACCGAATGATTAGACTCATGTTTTTTAAATATTGTGGCTGTTCCTTCACTCTAGTGCATAAATGTTTTTTTTTGTCCAAGTAGATGCTTTTAACAATTTTCAAAATTTAATCTTGAAAACCCTAAAATTGTTTTAATATCATTAGTTTTTAAATTTTTAACCTCTTTTTATCAGCCATTCAACTTTTTTGGCAAACTATAAACGACATTTATGTTAGAAATTTTAAGGGCCCTTTTAATACTGTCGCTAACGTTTTAACGTATGGAGGGAATTACATAATTCTTATTTTTGAGCCGAATTCACTTTAACGTTATTATCTAAATCGTTACTCAAACGTGTTATTATCCGCATTGGGGACCCTTACCATTCCCGGGTCATATTATTAATAAGTATGGAATAAAAAATTAAGTCTGAAGAACAACAGGAATGGTAACGGTCACAATGCGGATAAAAACGACAGTTTGAAATAACATTTAGATAAAAACGTTAAGTGAATTGGCTCAAGAAAAAGAATTAGGGGAATTTCCCCTCCCATACGTTTTAAAAACGTTGCCCACAGATTAAAGGTCACTTTTAAAAGTGTAAAAATAAATTTCGTTTTAGGTTTTCCAAAAAAGTTGAATAGGCTGATAAAACGAGGTAAAAATTTAAAACTAATGATTTAAAAAGAAGTAGTTTTCAAGATTAACTGTGAAAAAAATTTTAATGCATTTAACATTGGACAAACAAAAAGGGCCCTTTTTTGCACTAGATGAAGGAACATGCCAGCAATATTAAATTACATGAGTTAATCATTCGGTTTTTTTTAGCAAAAACAGATGTGATTTTGGGCATAACTTTGATTGGAAAAACACCGACAATTTTACATAAAGAAAAACATGTAAGAAAAAGAGAGATTGCTGAAATGGTTTTTCATAAAGAAGCATGGGCAATAGTTAACCTACAAAAAAACACCGAGAATTTGAAAACATTTACGAAAAAATAATAAAGATTGTTTAGTGGCGCGTTTAAATTTAGTCGTTGACGAACATCATAAGATGGGACGGGTTCCTCTTTTAATTTTTAAATTTTAACATAATAAAGATGGGACGTGTTCCTCTTTTAAAGTTTTAAAATTTCGTTTTAAATAAAAAACCGGGGTGATGTTATGTTTTAAACCCCGGTTTAATTGATGGTATGTTTATAAAATTTATTTATTTTTTTAATTTAACACTTAAAAGAGTTTTTGATGTTTAAAAAAATTGTGGTAACATTATGTTGTTTGAAATTTTATTGAAAAGGGGCCACAACCCCAAAAGGGCGAAAAACGGGGGTGAAATAAAAATAAAAAATTTCAAAAAAAAAATATTTGCATAAATATTTTTTTATTTTTACATATTTTTTTTTACATAGATTATAATGCATTTAAAAAAACATTCGATAATTTATTTAAAAATTTTTTTTTTTTATATAGATTTTTAAGATTATATGCAAATATTTAAATAAAAACATTCGATTTTTTGGGGGCGATGCATAATGTGGGAAAAATATATTGCGTAAAGAAAAGATAATTGGGGAAAATTTAAGGGGGAGGCCAAGGGGAAAATTTGCTATTCTTATTGTTTTTTTAAATTTTAATATACCCTATACGAGAAAAAAAGTAAAACGAAAACCGGTTTTTGCGAAACTCCCCAAAAAACGCTTTGTTTAAGCATTAGTGTTTT